>NW_027176187.1:862500-924126 GCF_023055335.1 Clinocottus analis | reverse complement strand
GAATGACCCGCGTTTATCGATGAGCTCCCCGGCCTCGTCCCCCGGGGTCAGACTGACCCGCGTATATCGCCGAACTCCCGGCCTCGTCCCCGGCCTCGTCCCCGGGGTCTAAATGACCCGCGTTTATCGTCGAGCTCCCGGCCTCGTCCCCGGGGTCAGAATGACCCGCGTATATCACCGAGCTCCCGGCCTCGTCCCCGGGTCTAAATGACCCGCATTTCTCGTCAGAATGACCCGTGAGCCCTCGGTCTCGTCCTCGGGTCGAAACGACCCGAGTTTTACGTTGTATTACAAGTGATGACTTGTAATACAACGTAAAACTCGACCCGAGTTTTACGTTGTATTACAAGTCATCCAGTATGCTAAATGAAAATAAATAAATAATACAAATAAAGACATGACAAGACAGTTGCATTGTATTGTTTTTTTTCTTACATTTATTTAGTCATCACCAGTGTTACAAGCAACAACACAGAACACACACACACACACACACACACACACACACACACACACACACACACACACACACACCACACACGCGCGCGCATAAATGTGTCCCCCACAGGATCACGGTTCGAAACGCAGACCACCGACGAAGCTTTCGAGTTCCCCGCGAGCTCTTTCGTTCTCCGGTAGCACTGCGAGCTGTGGTTCTGGCGCGCGCGCCCGCACACGTAACACCACGGTCGCGGCCAGAGCCCATTCGATCGGCCTGGACGGGATCGCGTTCCAGCCGTTCGACCCGCCCGCGCTTCTCGTTCTATGAAAGGGGTGTACTTATACGCTGTATTTATACACAATTTATTCACATCTGCGTAATCCCGCGGTCGGCTTCGTTGGTGCGCTCGCGCTGATCGAAGGCTCTTTAGCCAAGACGCGTGACGTCATTTCGTACGTGTCCAGATTGTAAAGCCCTCTGAGGCTTTTACAAAAAAAAGAAAATAATAATAATAATGTGTATTGTTATTCTGAGCTATTCAAAATGACTGAATTGATTCAAATTGAAATGAGGTGTCACAAGTTGTTATGTGCGGATAAGGACACTTATGAAAGGGGTGTACTTATACGCTGTATCTATACACAATTATTCACATCGGCGTAATCCCGCGGTCGGCCTGGTTGGTGTGCTCGCGCTGATCGAAGGCTCTTTAGCGAAGACAGATTGACTCCGCAGGACACGGGGTGTGGGAGGAATGAGTGAGGACAACACGAGGGTTAAACGACATTTCACACGGAACAGAGTTGAAAACTGGATTTTCTTTAAGAATTCATTTTTTTTTAAATTTTCCATCAAGATCGTGTCTCAGAACATTTGAACTACAAATTGTTTGATATTTTCATGAAGACCTGAAGCTTTCATCACTATACTGCCCGTAAGCTACGCTTACTCATTTTTATGCTCTCAAACGATGATTCAGACTGAACAGAGTTGAAAACAACATTATCTTTAAGAATTCTTTTTTTTTTTAAATTTGGCATGAAGATCGTGTCTCAGAACATTTGAACTTCAAATTGTATGATATTTTCATGAATACCTGAAGCTTTCATCACTGTACTGCCCGTAAGCTGCGCTTACTCATTTTTATGCTCTTAAACGACGTTTCACACGGAACAGAGTTGAAAACAACATTATATTTAAGAATTCATTTTTTTTTTAATTTCCATCAAGATTGTGTCTCAGAACATTTGAACTTCAAATTGTATGATATTTTCATGAATACCTGAAGCTTTCATCACTATACTGCCCGTAAGCTGCATTTATTGATTTTTATGCTCTCAAACGAAGTTTCAGACTGAACAGAGTTGAAAACTGGATTTTCTCAAAGACTTCATTTTTTTAAATGTTCCATCAAGAAAGTGTCTCAGAACATCGGAACTACAAATTGTATGATATTTTCATGAAGACCTGAAGCTTTCATCACTATACTGCAAGTAAACTGCGCTTACTCATTTTTATGCTCTTAAACGACGTTTCACACGGAACGGAGTTGAAAACAACGTTTTCTTTAAGAATTCTTTTTTTAAAATTTGCCATCAAGAAAGTTTCTCAGAACATTTCAAAGTCAAATTATACGATATTTTAATGAATACCTGAAGCTTTCATCACTATATTGCCCGAAAGCTGCACATACTGATTTTTATGCTCTCAAACGACTTTTCAGACTGAACAGAGTTGAAAACTGGATTTTCTCAAAGACTTCATTTTTTTAAATGTTTTATCAAGAAAGTGTCTCAGAACATCGGAACTACAAATTGTATGATATTTTTATGAATACCTGAAGCTTTCATCACTATACTGGCCGTAAACTGTGCTTACTCATTTTTATGCTCTCAAACGACGATTCAGACAGAACAGAGTTGAAAACAACATTATCTTTAAGAATTCTTTTTTTTTTTAAATTTTCCATCAAGATCGTGTCTCAGAACAGTTGAAGTTCAAATTGTATGATATTTTCATGAATACCTGAAGCTTTCATCACTACACTGCCCGTAAGCTGCACTTATTGATTATTATGCTCTCAAACGACTTTTCAGACTGAACAGAGTTGAAAACTGGATTTTCTCAAAGACTTCATTTTTTTAAATGTTTAATCAAGAAAGTGTCTCAGAACATCGGAACTACAAATTGTATGATATTTTCATGAAGACCTGAAGCTTTCATCACTATATTGCCAGTAAACTGCGCTTACTCATTTTTATGCTCTTAACCCTCCTGTTGGCTTCGGGGTCAAAAAGACCCACGTCCGAGTGTTTATGTATTTGTGTGTATCGCGGTCTCAGGGTCACAAAATGATCCACTACCAGTGTATACGTATGCATGCATGCATGCATGTACGTATGAATCCCTAAGGCCCGTCGTCCTCGGGTCAAAACGACCCGCGTCTTTCCACCGAGCCCTCGCCGTCGCCCTGGGGTTTGTTCGACCCTCGAGTTTGAGCGAGCCCTCGGCCTCGTCCCGCGGGTCAAAATGACTCGCGTTCATCGCCGAGCCCTCCCCTCGCCGTCGTCCCCCGGGTCAGACTGACCCGCGTATATTGCCGAGCTCAAAGCCCTCGTCCCCGGGGTCAGAATGACCCGCGTTTATCGATGAGCTCCCGGCCTCGTCCCCCGGGGTCAGACTGACCCGCGTATATCGCCGAACTCCCGGCCTCGTCCCCGGCCTCGTCCACGGGGTCTAAATGACCCGCGTTTATCGTCGAGCTCCCGGCCTCGTCCCCGGGGTCAGAATGACCCGCGTATATCACCGAGCTCCCGGCCTCGTCCCCGGGGTCTAAATGACCCGCATTTCTCGTCAGAATGACCCGTGAGCCCTCGGTCTCGTCCTCGGGTCGAAACGACCCGAGTTTTACGTTGTATTACAAGTGATGACTTGTAATACAACGTAAAACTCGACCCGAGTTTTACGTTGTATTACAAGTCATCCAGTATGCTAAATGAAAATAAATAAATAATACAAATAAAGACATGACAAGACAGTTGCATTGTATTGTTTTTTTCTTACATTTATTTAGTCATCACCAGTGTTACAAGCAACAACACAGAACACACACACACACACACACACACACACACACACACACACACACACACACACACACACACACACACACACGCGCGCGCATAAATGTGTCCCCCACAGGATCACGGTTCGAAACGCAGACCACCGACGAAGCTTTCGAGTTCCCCCGCGAGCTCTTTCGTTCTCCGGTAGCACTGCGAGCTGTGGTTCTGGCGCGCGCGCCCGCACACGTAACACCACGGTCGCGGCCAGAGCCCATTCGATCGGCCTGGACGGGATCGCGTTCCAGCCGTTCGACCCGCCCGCGCTTCTCGTTCTATGAAAGGGGTGTACTTATACGCTGTATTTATACACAATTTATTCACATCTGCGTAATCCCGCGGTCGGCTTCGTTGGTGCGCTCGCGCTGATCGAAGGCTCTTTAGCCAAGACGCGTGACGTCATTTCGTACGTGTCCAGATTGTAAAGCCCTCTGAGGCTTTTACAAAAAAAAAGAAAATAATAATAATAATGTGTATTTGTTATTCTGAGCTATTCAAAATGAACTGAATTGATTCAAATTGAAATGAGGTGTCACAAGTTGTTATGTGCGGATAAGGACACTATGAAAGGGGTGTACTTATACGCTGTATCTATACACAATTATTCACATCGGCGTAATCCCGCGGTCGGCCTGGTTGGTGTGCTCGCGCTGATCGAAGGCTCTTTAGCGAAGACAGATTGACTCCGCAGGACACGGGGTGTGGGAGGAATGAGTGAGGACAACACGAGGGTTAAACGACATTTCACACGGAACAGAGTTGAAAACTGGATTTTCTTTAAGAATTCATTTTTTTTTAAATTTTCCATCAAGATCGTGTCTCAGAACATTTGAACTACAAATTGTTTGATATTTTCATGAAGACCTGAAGCTTTCATCACTATACTGCCCGTAAGCTACGCTTACTCATTTTTATGCTCTCAAACGATGATTCAGACTGAACAGAGTTGAAAACAACATTATCTTTAAGAATTCTTTTTTTTTTTAAATTTGGCATGAAGATCGTGTCTCAGAACATTTGAACTTCAAATTGTATGATATTTTCATGAATACCTGAAGCTTTCATCACTGTACTGCCCGTAAGCTGCGCTTACTCATTTTTATGCTCTTAAACGACGTTTCACACGGAACAGAGTTGAAAACAACATTATATTTAAGAATTCATTTTTTTTTAAATTTTCCATCAAGATTGTGTCTCAGAACATTTGAACTTCAAATTGTATGATATTTTCATGAATACCTGAAGCTTTCATCACTATACTGCCCGTAAGCTGCATTTATTGATTTTTATGCTCTCAAACGAAGTTTCAGACTGAACAGAGTTGAAAACTGGATTTTCTCAAAGACTTCATTTTTTTAAATGTTCCATCAAGAAAGTGTCTCAGAACATCGGAACTACAAATTGTATGATATTTTCATGAAGACCTGAAGCTTTCATCACTATACTGCAAGTAAACTGCGCTTACTCATTTTTATGCTCTTAAACGACGTTTCACACGGAACGGAGTTGAAAACAACGTTTTCTTTAAGAATTCTTTTTTTTAAAATTTGCCATCAAGAAAGTTTCTCAGAACATTTCAAAGTCAAATTATACGATATTTTAATGAATACCTGAAGCTTTCATCACTATATTGCCCGAAAGCTGCACATACTGATTTTTATGCTCTCAAACGACTTTTCAGACTGAACAGAGTTGAAAACTGGATTTTCTCAAAGACTTCATTTTTTTAAATGTTTTATCAAGAAAGTGTCTCAGAACATCGGAACTACAAATTGTATGATATTTTTATGAATACCTGAAGCTTTCATCACTATACTGGCCGTAAACTGTGCTTACTCATTTTTATGCTCTCAAACGACGATTCAGACAGAACAGAGTTGAAAACAACATTATCTTTAAGAATTCTTTTTTTTTTTAAATTTTCCATCAAGATCGTGTCTCAGAACAGTTGAAGTTCAAATTGTATGATATTTTCATGAATACCTGAAGCTTTCATCACTACACTGCCCGTAAGCTGCACTTATTGATTATTATGCTCTCAAACGACTTTTCAGACTGAACAGAGTTGAAAACTGGATTTTCTCAAAGACTTCATTTTTTTAAATGTTTAATCAAGAAAGTGTCTCAGAACATCGGAACTACAAATTGTATGATATTTTCATGAAGACCTGAAGCTTTCATCACTATATTGCCAGTAAACTGCGCTTACTCATTTTTATGCTCTTAACCCTCCTGTTGGCTTCGGGGTCAAAAAGACCCACGTCCGAGTGTTTATGTATTTGTGTGTATCGCGGTCTCAGGGTCACAAAATGATCCACTACCAGTGTATACGTATGCATGCATGCATGCATGTACGTATGAATCCCTAAGGCCCGTCGTCCTCGGGTCAAAACGACCCGCGTCTTTCCACCGAGCCCTCGCCGTCGCCCTGGGGTTTGTTCGACCCTCGAGTTTGAGCGAGCCCTCGGCCTCGTCCCGCGGGTCAAAATGACTCGCGTTCATCGCCGAGCCCTCCCCTCGCCGTCGTCCCCCGGGTCAGACTGACCCGCGTATATTGCCGAGCTCAAAGCCCTCGTCCCCGGGGTCAGAATGACCCGCGTTTATCGATGAGCTCCCGGCCTCGTCCCCCGGGGTCAGACTGACCCGCGTATATCGCCGAACTCCCGGCCTCGTCCCCGGCCTCGTCCCCGGGGTCTAAATGACCCGCGTTTATCGTCGAGCTCCCGGCCTCGTCCCCGGGGTCAGAATGACCCGCGTATATCACCGAGCTCCCGGCCTCGTCCCCGGGGTCTAAATGACCCGCATTTCTCGTCAGAATGACCCGTGAGCCCTCGGTCTCGTCCTCGGGTCGAAACGACCCGAGTTTTACGTTGTATTACAAGTGATGACTTGTAATACAACGTAAAACTCGACCCGAGTTTTACGTTGTATTACAAGTCATCCAGTATGCTAAATGAAAATAAATAAATAATACAAATAAAGACATGACAAGACAGTTGCATTGTATTGTTTTTTTCTTACATTTATTTAGTCATCACCAGTGTTACAAGCAACAACACAGAACACACACACACACACACACACACACACACACACACACACACACACACACACACACACACACACACACACACACACACACACACACACACGCGCGCGCATAAATGTGTCCCCCACAGGATCACGGTTCGAAACGCAGACCACCGACGAAGCTTTCGAGTTCCCCCGCGAGCTCTTTCGTTCTCCGGTAGCACTGCGAGCTGTGGTTCTGGCGCGCGCGCCCGCACACGTAACACCACGGTCGCGGCCAGAGCCCATTCGATCGGCCTGGACGGGATCGCGTTCCAGCCGTTCGACCCGCCCGCGCTTCTCGTTCTATGAAAGGGGTGTACTTATACGCTGTATTTATACACAATTTATTCACATCTGCGTAATCCCGCGGTCGGCTTCGTTGGTGCGCTCGCGCTGATCGAAGGCTCTTTAGCCAAGACGCGTGACGTCATTTCGTACGTGTCCAGATTGTAAAGCCCTCTGAGGCTTTTACAAAAAAAAAGAAAATAATAATAATAATGTGTATTTGTTATTCTGAGCTATTCAAAATGAACTGAATTGATTCAAATTGAAATGAGGTGTCACAAGTTGTTATGTGCGGATAAGGACACTATGAAAGGGGTGTACTTATACGCTGTATCTATACACAATTATTCACATCGGCGTAATCCCGCGGTCGGCCTGGTTGGTGTGCTCGCGCTGATCGAAGGCTCTTTAGCGAAGACAGATTGACTCCGCAGGACACGGGGTGTGGGAGGAATGAGTGAGGACAACACGAGGGTTAAACGACATTTCACACGGAACAGAGTTGAAAACTGGATTTTCTTTAAGAATTCATTTTTTTTTAAATTTTCCATCAAGATCGTGTCTCAGAACATTTGAACTACAAATTGTTTGATATTTTCATGAAGACCTGAAGCTTTCATCACTATACTGCCCGTAAGCTACGCTTACTCATTTTTATGCTCTCAAACGATGATTCAGACTGAACAGAGTTGAAAACAACATTATCTTTAAGAATTCTTTTTTTTTTTAAATTTGGCATGAAGATCGTGTCTCAGAACATTTGAACTTCAAATTGTATGATATTTTCATGAATACCTGAAGCTTTCATCACTGTACTGCCCGTAAGCTGCGCTTACTCATTTTTATGCTCTTAAACGACGTTTCACACGGAACAGAGTTGAAAACAACATTATATTTAAGAATTCATTTTTTTTTAAATTTTCCATCAAGATTGTGTCTCAGAACATTTGAACTTCAAATTGTATGATATTTTCATGAATACCTGAAGCTTTCATCACTATACTGCCCGTAAGCTGCATTTATTGATTTTTATGCTCTCAAACGAAGTTTCAGACTGAACAGAGTTGAAAACTGGATTTTCTCAAAGACTTCATTTTTTTAAATGTTCCATCAAGAAAGTGTCTCAGAACATCGGAACTACAAATTGTATGATATTTTCATGAAGACCTGAAGCTTTCATCACTATACTGCAAGTAAACTGCGCTTACTCATTTTTATGCTCTTAAACGACGTTTCACACGGAACGGAGTTGAAAACAACGTTTTCTTTAAGAATTCTTTTTTTTAAAATTTGCCATCAAGAAAGTTTCTCAGAACATTTCAAAGTCAAATTATACGATATTTTAATGAATACCTGAAGCTTTCATCACTATATTGCCCGAAAGCTGCACATACTGATTTTTATGCTCTCAAACGACTTTTCAGACTGAACAGAGTTGAAAACTGGATTTTCTCAAAGACTTCATTTTTTTAAATGTTTTATCAAGAAAGTGTCTCAGAACATCGGAACTACAAATTGTATGATATTTTTATGAATACCTGAAGCTTTCATCACTATACTGGCCGTAAACTGTGCTTACTCATTTTTATGCTCTCAAACGACGATTCAGACAGAACAGAGTTGAAAACAACATTATCTTTAAGAATTCTTTTTTTTTTAAAATTTTCCATCAAGATCGTGTCTCAGAACAGTTGAAGTTCAAATTGTATGATATTTTCATGAATACCTGAAGCTTTCATCACTACACTGCCCGTAAGCTGCACTTATTGATTATTATGCTCTCAAACGACTTTTCAGACTGAACAGAGTTGAAAACTGGATTTTCTCAAAGACTTCATTTTTTTAAATGTTTAATCAAGAAAGTGTCTCAGAACATCGGAACTACAAATTGTATGATATTTTCATGAAGACCTGAAGCTTTCATCACTATATTGCCAGTAAACTGCGCTTACTCATTTTTATGCTCTTAACCCTCCTGTTGGCTTCGGGGTCAAAAAGACCCACGTCCGAGTGTTTATGTATTTGTGTGTATCGCGGTCTCAGGGTCACAAAATGATCCACTACCAGTGTATACGTATGCATGCATGCATGCATGTACGTATGAATCCCTAAGGCCCGTCGTCCTCGGGTCAAAACGACCCGCGTCTTTCCACCGAGCCCTCGCCGTCGCCCTGGGGTTTGTTCGACCCTCGAGTTTGAGCGAGCCCTCGGCCTCGTCCCGCGGGTCAAAATGACTCGCGTTCATCGCCGAGCCCTCCCCTCGCCGTCGTCCCCCGGGTCAGACTGACCCGCGTATATTGCCGAGCTCAAAGCCCTCGTCCCCGGGGTCAGAATGACCCGCGTTTATCGATGAGCTCCCGGCCTCGTCCCCCGGGGTCAGACTGACCCGCGTATATCGCCGAACTCCCGGCCTCGTCCCCGGCCTCGTCCACGGGGTCTAAATGACCCGCGTTTATCGTCGAGCTCCCGGCCTCGTCCCCGGGGTCAGAATGACCCGCGTATATCACCGAGCTCCCGGCCTCGTCCCCGGGGTCTAAATGACCCGCATTTCTCGTCAGAATGACCCGTGAGCCCTCGGTCTCGTCCTCGGGTCGAAACGACCCGAGTTTTACGTTGTATTACAAGTGATGACTTGTAATACAACGTAAAACTCGACCCGAGTTTTACGTTGTATTACAAGTCATCCAGTATGCTAAATGAAAATAAATAAATAATACAAATAAAGACATGACAAGACAGTTGCATTGTATTGTTTTTTTCTTACATTTATTTAGTCATCACCAGTGTTACAAGCAACAACACAGAACACACACACACACACACACACACACACACACACACACACACACACACACACACACACACACACACACACACGCGCGCGCATAAATGTGTCCCCCACAGGATCACGGTTCGAAACGCAGACCACCGACGAAGCTTTCGAGTTCCCCCGCGAGCTCTTTCGTTCTCCGGTAGCACTGCGAGCTGTGGTTCTGGCGCGCGCGCCCGCACACGTAACACCACGGTCGCGGCCAGAGCCCATTCGATCGGCCTGGACGGGATCGCGTTCCAGCCGTTCGACCCGCCCGCGCTTCTCGTTCTATGAAAGGGGTGTACTTATACGCTGTATTTATACACAATTTATTCACATCTGCGTAATCCCGCGGTCGGCTTCGTTGGTGCGCTCGCGCTGATCGAAGGCTCTTTAGCCAAGACGCGTGACGTCATTTCGTACGTGTCCAGATTGTAAAGCCCTCTGAGGCTTTTACAAAAAAAAAGAAAATAATAATAATAATGTGTATTTGTTATTCTGAGCTATTCAAAATGAACTGAATTGATTCAAATTGAAATGAGGTGTCACAAGTTGTTATGTGCGGATAAGGACACTATGAAAGGGGTGTACTTATACGCTGTATCTATACACAATTATTCACATCGGCGTAATCCCGCGGTCGGCCTGGTTGGTGTGCTCGCGCTGATCGAAGGCTCTTTAGCGAAGACAGATTGACTCCGCAGGACACGGGGTGTGGGAGGAATGAGTGAGGACAACACGAGGGTTAAACGACATTTCACACGGAACAGAGTTGAAAACTGGATTTTCTTTAAGAATTCATTTTTTTTTAAATTTTCCATCAAGATCGTGTCTCAGAACATTTGAACTACAAATTGTTTGATATTTTCATGAAGACCTGAAGCTTTCATCACTATACTGCCCGTAAGCTACGCTTACTCATTTTTATGCTCTCAAACGATGATTCAGACTGAACAGAGTTGAAAACAACATTATCTTTAAGAATTCTTTTTTTTTTTAAATTTGGCATGAAGATCGTGTCTCAGAACATTTGAACTTCAAATTGTATGATATTTTCATGAATACCTGAAGCTTTCATCACTGTACTGCCCGTAAGCTGCGCTTACTCATTTTTATGCTCTTAAACGACGTTTCACACGGAACAGAGTTGAAAACAACATTATATTTAAGAATTCATTTTTTTTTAAATTTTCCATCAAGATTGTGTCTCAGAACATTTGAACTTCAAATTGTATGATATTTTCATGAATACCTGAAGCTTTCATCACTATACTGCCCGTAAGCTGCATTTATTGATTTTTATGCTCTCAAACGAAGTTTCAGACTGAACAGAGTTGAAAACTGGATTTTCTCAAAGACTTCATTTTTTTAAATGTTCCATCAAGAAAGTGTCTCAGAACATCGGAACTACAAATTGTATGATATTTTCATGAAGACCTGAAGCTTTCATCACTATACTGCAAGTAAACTGCGCTTACTCATTTTTATGCTCTTAAACGACGTTTCACACGGAACGGAGTTGAAAACAACGTTTTCTTTAAGAATTCTTTTTTTTAAAATTTGCCATCAAGAAAGTTTCTCAGAACATTTCAAAGTCAAATTATACGATATTTTAATGAATACCTGAAGCTTTCATCACTATATTGCCCGAAAGCTGCACATACTGATTTTTATGCTCTCAAACGACTTTTCAGACTGAACAGAGTTGAAAACTGGATTTTCTCAAAGACTTCATTTTTTTAAATGTTTTATCAAGAAAGTGTCTCAGAACATCGGAACTACAAATTGTATGATATTTTTATGAATACCTGAAGCTTTCATCACTATACTGGCCGTAAACTGTGCTTACTCATTTTTATGCTCTCAAACGACGATTCAGACAGAACAGAGTTGAAAACAACATTATCTTTAAGAATTCTTTTTTTTTTAAAATTTTCCATCAAGATCGTGTCTCAGAACAGTTGAAGTTCAAATTGTATGATATTTTCATGAATACCTGAAGCTTTCATCACTACACTGCCCGTAAGCTGCACTTATTGATTATTATGCTCTCAAACGACTTTTCAGACTGAACAGAGTTGAAAACTGGATTTTCTCAAAGACTTCATTTTTTTAAATGTTTAATCAAGAAAGTGTCTCAGAACATCGGAACTACAAATTGTATGATATTTTCATGAAGACCTGAAGCTTTCATCACTATATTGCCAGTAAACTGCGCTTACTCATTTTTATGCTCTTAACCCTCCTGTTGGCTTCGGGGTCAAAAAGACCCACGTCCGAGTGTTTATGTATTTGTGTGTATCGCGGTCTCAGGGTCACAAAATGATCCACTACCAGTGTATACGTATGCATGCATGCATGCATGTACGTATGAATCCCTAAGGCCCGTCGTCCTCGGGTCAAAACGACCCGCGTCTTTCCACCGAGCCCTCGCCGTCGCCCTGGGGTTTGTTCGACCCTCGAGTTTGAGCGAGCCCTCGGCCTCGTCCCGCGGGTCAAAATGACTCGCGTTCATCGCCGAGCCCTCCCCTCGCCGTCGTCCCCCGGGTCAGACTGACCCGCGTATATTGCCGAGCTCAAAGCCCTCGTCCCCGGGGTCAGAATGACCCGCGTTTATCGATGAGCTCCCGGCCTCGTCCCCCGGGGTCAGACTGACCCGCGTATATCGCCGAACTCCCGGCCTCGTCCCCGGCCTCGTCCCCGGGGTCTAAATGACCCGCGTTTATCGTCGAGCTCCCGGCCTCGTCCCCGGGGTCAGAATGACCCGCGTATATCACCGAGCTCCCGGCCTCGTCCCCGGGGTCTAAATGACCCGCATTTCTCGTCAGAATGACCCGTGAGCCCTCGGTCTCGTCCTCGGGTCGAAACGACCCGAGTTTTACGTTGTATTACAAGTGATGACTTGTAATACAACGTAAAACTCGACCCGAGTTTTACGTTGTATTACAAGTCATCCAGTATGCTAAATGAAAATAAATAAATAATACAAATAAAGACATGACAAGACAGTTGCATTGTATTGTTTTTTTCTTACATTTATTTAGTCATCACCAGTGTTACAAGCAACAACACAGAACACACACACACACACACACACACACACACACACACACACACACACACACACACACACACACACACACACACACACACACGCGCGCGCATAAATGTGTCCCCCACAGGATCACGGTTCGAAACGCAGACCACCGACGAAGCTTTCGAGTTCCCCCGCGAGCTCTTTCGTTCTCCGGTAGCACTGCGAGCTGTGGTTCTGGCGCGCGCGCCCGCACACGTAACACCACGGTCGCGGCCAGAGCCCATTCGATCGGCCTGGACGGGATCGCGTTCCAGCCGTTCGACCCGCCCGCGCTTCTCGTTCTATGAAAGGGGTGTACTTATACGCTGTATTTATACACAATTTATTCACATCTGCGTAATCCCGCGGTCGGCTTCGTTGGTGCGCTCGCGCTGATCGAAGGCTCTTTAGCCAAGACGCGTGACGTCATTTCGTACGTGTCCAGATTGTAAAGCCCTCTGAGGCTTTTACAAAAAAAAAGAAAATAATAATAATAATGTGTATTTGTTATTCTGAGCTATTCAAAATGAACTGAATTGATTCAAATTGAAATGAGGTGTCACAAGTTGTTATGTGCGGATAAGGACACTATGAAAGGGGTGTACTTATACGCTGTATCTATACACAATTATTCACATCGGCGTAATCCCGCGGTCGGCCTGGTTGGTGTGCTCGCGCTGATCGAAGGCTCTTTAGCGAAGACAGATTGACTCCGCAGGACACGGGGTGTGGGAGGAATGAGTGAGGACAACACGAGGGTTAAACGACATTTCACACGGAACAGAGTTGAAAACTGGATTTTCTTTAAGAATTCATTTTTTTTTAAATTTTCCATCAAGATCGTGTCTCAGAACATTTGAACTACAAATTGTTTGATATTTTCATGAAGACCTGAAGCTTTCATCACTATACTGCCCGTAAGCTACGCTTACTCATTTTTATGCTCTCAAACGATGATTCAGACTGAACAGAGTTGAAAACAACATTATCTTTAAGAATTCTTTTTTTTTTTAAATTTGGCATGAAGATCGTGTCTCAGAACATTTGAACTTCAAATTGTATGATATTTTCATGAATACCTGAAGCTTTCATCACTGTACTGCCCGTAAGCTGCGCTTACTCATTTTTATGCTCTTAAACGACGTTTCACACGGAACAGAGTTGAAAACAACATTATATTTAAGAATTCATTTTTTTTTAAATTTTCCATCAAGATTGTGTCTCAGAACATTTGAACTTCAAATTGTATGATATTTTCATGAATACCTGAAGCTTTCATCACTATACTGCCCGTAAGCTGCATTTATTGATTTTTATGCTCTCAAACGAAGTTTCAGACTGAACAGAGTTGAAAACTGGATTTTCTCAAAGACTTCATTTTTTTAAATGTTCCATCAAGAAAGTGTCTCAGAACATCGGAACTACAAATTGTATGATATTTTCATGAAGACCTGAAGCTTTCATCACTATACTGCAAGTAAACTGCGCTTACTCATTTTTATGCTCTTAAACGACGTTTCACACGGAACGGAGTTGAAAACAACGTTTTCTTTAAGAATTCTTTTTTTTAAAATTTGCCATCAAGAAAGTTTCTCAGAACATTTCAAAGTCAAATTATACGATATTTTAATGAATACCTGAAGCTTTCATCACTATATTGCCCGAAAGCTGCACATACTGATTTTTATGCTCTCAAACGACTTTTCAGACTGAACAGAGTTGAAAACTGGATTTTCTCAAAGACTTCATTTTTTTAAATGTTTTATCAAGAAAGTGTCTCAGAACATCGGAACTACAAATTGTATGATATTTTTATGAATACCTGAAGCTTTCATCACTATACTGGCCGTAAACTGTGCTTACTCATTTTTATGCTCTCAAACGACGATTCAGACAGAACAGAGTTGAAAACAACATTATCTTTAAGAATTCTTTTTTTTTTAAAATTTTCCATCAAGATCGTGTCTCAGAACAGTTGAAGTTCAAATTGTATGATATTTTCATGAATACCTGAAGCTTTCATCACTACACTGCCCGTAAGCTGCACTTATTGATTATTATGCTCTCAAACGACTTTTCAGACTGAACAGAGTTGAAAACTGGATTTTCTCAAAGACTTCATTTTTTTAAATGTTTAATCAAGAAAGTGTCTCAGAACATCGGAACTACAAATTGTATGATATTTTCATGAAGACCTGAAGCTTTCATCACTATATTGCCAGTAAACTGCGCTTACTCATTTTTATGCTCTTAACCCTCCTGTTGGCTTCGGGGTCAAAAAGACCCACGTCCGAGTGTTTATGTATTTGTGTGTATCGCGGTCTCAGGGTCACAAAATGATCCACTACCAGTGTATACGTATGCATGCATGCATGCATGTACGTATGAATCCCTAAGGCCCGTCGTCCTCGGGTCAAAACGACCCGCGTCTTTCCACCGAGCCCTCGCCGTCGCCCTGGGGTTTGTTCGACCCTCGAGTTTGAGCGAGCCCTCGGCCTCGTCCCGCGGGTCAAAATGACTCGCGTTCATCGCCGAGCCCTCCCCTCGCCGTCGTCCCCCGGGTCAGACTGACCCGCGTATATTGCCGAGCTCAAAGCCCTCGTCCCCGGGGTCAGAATGACCCGCGTTTATCGATGAGCTCCCGGCCTCGTCCCCCGGGGTCAGACTGACCCGCGTATATCGCCGAACTCCCGGCCTCGTCCCCGGCCTCGTCCACGGGGTCTAAATGACCCGCGTTTATCGTCGAGCTCCCGGCCTCGTCCCCGGGGTCAGAATGACCCGCGTATATCACCGAGCTCCCGGCCTCGTCCCCGGGGTCTAAATGACCCGCATTTCTCGTCAGAATGACCCGTGAGCCCTCGGTCTCGTCCTCGGGTCGAAACGACCCGAGTTTTACGTTGTATTACAAGTGATGACTTGTAATACAACGTAAAACTCGACCCGAGTTTTACGTTGTATTACAAGTCATCCAGTATGCTAAATGAAAATAAATAAATAATACAAATAAAGACATGACAAGACAGTTGCATTGTATTGTTTTTTTCTTACATTTATTTAGTCATCACCAGTGTTACAAGCAACAACACAGAACACACACACACACACACACACACACACACACACACACACACACACACACACACACACACACACACACACGCGCGCGCATAAATGTGTCCCCCACAGGATCACGGTTCGAAACGCAGACCACCGACGAAGCTTTCGAGTTCCCCCGCGAGCTCTTTCGTTCTCCGGTAGCACTGCGAGCTGTGGTTCTGGCGCGCGCGCCCGCACACGTAACACCACGGTCGCGGCCAGAGCCCATTCGATCGGCCTGGACGGGATCGCGTTCCAGCCGTTCGACCCGCCCGCGCTTCTCGTTCTATGAAAGGGGTGTACTTATACGCTGTATTTATACACAATTTATTCACATCTGCGTAATCCCGCGGTCGGCTTCGTTGGTGCGCTCGCGCTGATCGAAGGCTCTTTAGCCAAGACGCGTGACGTCATTTCGTACGTGTCCAGATTGTAAAGCCCTCTGAGGCTTTTACAAAAAAAAAGAAAATAATAATAATAATGTGTATTTGTTATTCTGAGCTATTCAAAATGAACTGAATTGATTCAAATTGAAATGAGGTGTCACAAGTTGTTATGTGCGGATAAGGACACTATGAAAGGGGTGTACTTATACGCTGTATCTATACACAATTATTCACATCGGCGTAATCCCGCGGTCGGCCTGGTTGGTGTGCTCGCGCTGATCGAAGGCTCTTTAGCGAAGACAGATTGACTCCGCAGGACACGGGGTGTGGGAGGAATGAGTGAGGACAACACGAGGGTTAAACGACATTTCACACGGAACAGAGTTGAAAACTGGATTTTCTTTAAGAATTCATTTTTTTTTAAATTTTCCATCAAGATCGTGTCTCAGAACATTTGAACTACAAATTGTTTGATATTTTCATGAAGACCTGAAGCTTTCATCACTATACTGCCCGTAAGCTACGCTTACTCATTTTTATGCTCTCAAACGATGATTCAGACTGAACAGAGTTGAAAACAACATTATCTTTAAGAATTCTTTTTTTTTTTAAATTTGGCATGAAGATCGTGTCTCAGAACATTTGAACTTCAAATTGTATGATATTTTCATGAATACCTGAAGCTTTCATCACTGTACTGCCCGTAAGCTGCGCTTACTCATTTTTATGCTCTTAAACGACGTTTCACACGGAACAGAGTTGAAAACAACATTATATTTAAGAATTCATTTTTTTTTTAATTTTCCATCAAGATTGTGTCTCAGAACATTTGAACTTCAAATTGTATGATATTTTCATGAATACCTGAAGCTTTCATCACTATACTGCCCGTAAGCTGCATTTATTGATTTTTATGCTCTCAAACGAAGTTTCAGACTGAACAGAGTTGAAAACTGGATTTTCTCAAAGACTTCATTTTTTTAAATGTTCCATCAAGAAAGTGTCTCAGAACATCGGAACTACAAATTGTATGATATTTTCATGAAGACCTGAAGCTTTCATCACTATACTGCAAGTAAACTGCGCTTACTCATTTTTATGCTCTTAAACGACGTTTCACACGGAACGGAGTTGAAAACAACGTTTTCTTTAAGAATTCTTTTTTTTAAAATTTGCCATCAAGAAAGTTTCTCAGAACATTTCAAAGTCAAATTATACGATATTTTAATGAATACCTGAAGCTTTCATCACTATATTGCCCGAAAGCTGCACATACTGATTTTTATGCTCTCAAACGACTTTTCAGACTGAACAGAGTTGAAAACTGGATTTTCTCAAAGACTTCATTTTTTTAAATGTTTTATCAAGAAAGTGTCTCAGAACATCGGAACTACAAATTGTATGATATTTTTATGAATACCTGAAGCTTTCATCACTATACTGGCCGTAAACTGTGCTTACTCATTTTTATGCTCTCAAACGACGATTCAGACAGAACAGAGTTGAAAACAACATTATCTTTAAGAATTCTTTTTTTTTTTAAATTTTCCATCAAGATCGTGTCTCAGAACAGTTGAAGTTCAAATTGTATGATATTTTCATGAATACCTGAAGCTTTCATCACTACACTGCCCGTAAGCTGCACTTATTGATTATTATGCTCTCAAACGACTTTTCAGACTGAACAGAGTTGAAAACTGGATTTTCTCAAAGACTTCATTTTTTTAAATGTTTAATCAAGAAAGTGTCTCAGAACATCGGAACTACAAATTGTATGATATTTTCATGAAGACCTGAAGCTTTCATCACTATATTGCCAGTAAACTGCGCTTACTCATTTTTATGCTCTTAACCCTCCTGTTGGCTTCGGGGTCAAAAAGACCCACGTCCGAGTGTTTATGTATTTGTGTGTATCGCGGTCTCAGGGTCACAAAATGATCCACTACCAGTGTATACGTATGCATGCATGCATGCATGTACGTATGAATCCCTAAGGCCCGTCGTCCTCGGGTCAAAACGACCCGCGTCTTTCCACCGAGCCCTCGCCGTCGCCCTGGGGTTTGTTCGACCCTCGAGTTTGAGCGAGCCCTCGGCCTCGTCCCGCGGGTCAAAATGACTCGCGTTCATCGCCGAGCCCTCCCCTCGCCGTCGTCCCCCGGGTCAGACTGACCCGCGTATATTGCCGAGCTCAAAGCCCTCGTCCCCGGGGTCAGAATGACCCGCGTTTATCGATGAGCTCCCGGCCTCGTCCCCCGGGGTCAGACTGACCCGCGTATATCGCCGAACTCCCGGCCTCGTCCCCGGCCTCGTCCACGGGGTCTAAATGACCCGCGTTTATCGTCGAGCTCCCGGCCTCGTCCCCGGGGTCAGAATGACCCGCGTATATCACCGAGCTCCCGGCCTCGTCCCCGGGGTCTAAATGACCCGCATTTCTCGTCAGAATGACCCGTGAGCCCTCGGTCTCGTCCTCGGGTCGAAACGACCCGAGTTTTACGTTGTATTACAAGTGATGACTTGTAATACAACGTAAAACTCGACCCGAGTTTTACGTTGTATTACAAGTCATCCAGTATGCTAAATGAAAATAAATAAATAATACAAATAAAGACATGACAAGACAGTTGCATTGTATTGTTTTTTTCTTACATTTATTTAGTCATCACCAGTGTTACAAGCAACAACACAGAACACACACACACACACACACACACACACACACACACACACACACACACACACACACACACACACACACACACGCGCGCGCATAAATGTGTCCCCCACAGGATCACGGTTCGAAACGCAGACCACCGACGAAGCTTTCGAGTTCCCCCGCGAGCTCTTTCGTTCTCCGGTAGCACTGCGAGCTGTGGTTCTGGCGCGCGCGCCCGCACACGTAACACCACGGTCGCGGCCAGAGCCCATTCGATCGGCCTGGACGGGATCGCGTTCCAGCCGTTCGACCCGCCCGCGCTTCTCGTTCTATGAAAGGGGTGTACTTATACGCTGTATTTATACACAATTTATTCACATCTGCGTAATCCCGCGGTCGGCTTCGTTGGTGCGCTCGCGCTGATCGAAGGCTCTTTAGCCAAGACGCGTGACGTCATTTCGTACGTGTCCAGATTGTAAAGCCCTCTGAGGCTTTTACAAAAAAAAAGAAAATAATAATAATAATGTGTATTTGTTATTCTGAGCTATTCAAAATGAACTGAATTGATTCAAATTGAAATGAGGTGTCACAAGTTGTTATGTGCGGATAAGGACACTATGAAAGGGGTGTACTTATACGCTGTATCTATACACAATTATTCACATCGGCGTAATCCCGCGGTCGGCCTGGTTGGTGTGCTCGCGCTGATCGAAGGCTCTTTAGCGAAGACAGATTGACTCCGCAGGACACGGGGTGTGGGAGGAATGAGTGAGGACAACACGAGGGTTAAACGACATTTCACACGGAACAGAGTTGAAAACTGGATTTTCTTTAAGAATTCATTTTTTTTTAAATTTTCCATCAAGATCGTGTCTCAGAACATTTGAACTACAAATTGTTTGATATTTTCATGAAGACCTGAAGCTTTCATCACTATACTGCCCGTAAGCTACGCTTACTCATTTTTATGCTCTCAAACGATGATTCAGACTGAACAGAGTTGAAAACAACATTATCTTTAAGAATTCTTTTTTTTTTTAAATTTGGCATGAAGATCGTGTCTCAGAACATTTGAACTTCAAATTGTATGATATTTTCATGAATACCTGAAGCTTTCATCACTGTACTGCCCGTAAGCTGCGCTTACTCATTTTTATGCTCTTAAACGACGTTTCACACGGAACAGAGTTGAAAACAACATTATATTTAAGAATTCATTTTTTTTTAAATTTTCCATCAAGATTGTGTCTCAGAACATTTGAACTTCAAATTGTATGATATTTTCATGAATACCTGAAGCTTTCATCACTATACTGCCCGTAAGCTGCATTTATTGATTTTTATGCTCTCAAACGAAGTTTCAGACTGAACAGAGTTGAAAACTGGATTTTCTCAAAGACTTCATTTTTTTAAATGTTCCATCAAGAAAGTGTCTCAGAACATCGGAACTACAAATTGTATGATATTTTCATGAAGACCTGAAGCTTTCATCACTATACTGCAAGTAAACTGCGCTTACTCATTTTTATGCTCTTAAACGACGTTTCACACGGAACGGAGTTGAAAACAACGTTTTCTTTAAGAATTCTTTTTTTTAAAATTTGCCATCAAGAAAGTTTCTCAGAACATTTCAAAGTCAAATTATACGATATTTTAATGAATACCTGAAGCTTTCATCACTATATTGCCCGAAAGCTGCACATACTGATTTTTATGCTCTCAAACGACTTTTCAGACTGAACAGAGTTGAAAACTGGATTTTCTCAAAGACTTCATTTTTTTAAATGTTTTATCAAGAAAGTGTCTCAGAACATCGGAACTACAAATTGTATGATATTTTTATGAATACCTGAAGCTTTCATCACTATACTGGCCGTAAACTGTGCTTACTCATTTTTATGCTCTCAAACGACGATTCAGACAGAACAGAGTTGAAAACAACATTATCTTTAAGAATTCTTTTTTTTTTAAAATTTTCCATCAAGATCGTGTCTCAGAACAGTTGAAGTTCAAATTGTATGATATTTTCATGAATACCTGAAGCTTTCATCACTACACTGCCCGTAAGCTGCACTTATTGATTATTATGCTCTCAAACGACTTTTCAGACTGAACAGAGTTGAAAACTGGATTTTCTCAAAGACTTCATTTTTTTAAATGTTTAATCAAGAAAGTGTCTCAGAACATCGGAACTACAAATTGTATGATATTTTCATGAAGACCTGAAGCTTTCATCACTATATTGCCAGTAAACTGCGCTTACTCATTTTTATGCTCTTAACCCTCCTGTTGGCTTCGGGGTCAAAAAGACCCACGTCCGAGTGTTTATGTATTTGTGTGTATCGCGGTCTCAGGGTCACAAAATGATCCACTACCAGTGTATACGTATGCATGCATGCATGCATGTACGTATGAATCCCTAAGGCCCGTCGTCCTCGGGTCAAAACGACCCGCGTCTTTCCACCGAGCCCTCGCCGTCGCCCTGGGGTTTGTTCGACCCTCGAGTTTGAGCGAGCCCTCGGCCTCGTCCCGCGGGTCAAAATGACTCGCGTTCATCGCCGAGCCCTCCCCTCGCCGTCGTCCCCCGGGTCAGACTGACCCGCGTATATTGCCGAGCTCAAAGCCCTCGTCCCCGGGGTCAGAATGACCCGCGTTTATCGATGAGCTCCCGGCCTCGTCCCCCGGGGTCAGACTGACCCGCGTATATCGCCGAACTCCCGGCCTCGTCCCCGGCCTCGTCCCCGGGGTCTAAATGACCCGCGTTTATCGTCGAGCTCCCGGCCTCGTCCCCGGGGTCAGAATGACCCGCGTATATCACCGAGCTCCCGGCCTCGTCCCCGGGGTCTAAATGACCCGCATTTCTCGTCAGAATGACCCGTGAGCCCTCGGTCTCGTCCTCGGGTCGAAACGACCCGAGTTTTACGTTGTATTACAAGTGATGACTTGTAATACAACGTAAAACTCGACCCGAGTTTTACGTTGTATTACAAGTCATCCAGTATGCTAAATGAAAATAAATAAATAATACAAATAAAGACATGACAAGACAGTTGCATTGTATTGTTTTTTTCTTACATTTATTTAGTCATCACCAGTGTTACAAGCAACAACACAGAACACACACACACACACACACACACACACACACACACACACACACACACACACACACACACACACACACACACACACACACACACGCGCGCGCATAAATGTGTCCCCCACAGGATCACGGTTCGAAACGCAGACCACCGACGAAGCTTTCGAGTTCCCCCGCGAGCTCTTTCGTTCTCCGGTAGCACTGCGAGCTGTGGTTCTGGCGCGCGCGCCCGCACACGTAACACCACGGTCGCGGCCAGAGCCCATTCGATCGGCCTGGACGGGATCGCGTTCCAGCCGTTCGACCCGCCCGCGCTTCTCGTTCTATGAAAGGGGTGTACTTATACGCTGTATTTATACACAATTTATTCACATCTGCGTAATCCCGCGGTCGGCTTCGTTGGTGCGCTCGCGCTGATCGAAGGCTCTTTAGCCAAGACGCGTGACGTCATTTCGTACGTGTCCAGATTGTAAAGCCCTCTGAGGCTTTTACAAAAAAAAAGAAAATAATAATAATAATGTGTATTTGTTATTCTGAGCTATTCAAAATGAACTGAATTGATTCAAATTGAAATGAGGTGTCACAAGTTGTTATGTGCGGATAAGGACACTATGAAAGGGGTGTACTTATACGCTGTATCTATACACAATTATTCACATCGGCGTAATCCCGCGGTCGGCCTGGTTGGTGTGCTCGCGCTGATCGAAGGCTCTTTAGCGAAGACAGATTGACTCCGCAGGACACGGGGTGTGGGAGGAATGAGTGAGGACAACACGAGGGTTAAACGACATTTCACACGGAACAGAGTTGAAAACTGGATTTTCTTTAAGAATTCATTTTTTTTTAAATTTTCCATCAAGATCGTGTCTCAGAACATTTGAACTACAAATTGTTTGATATTTTCATGAAGACCTGAAGCTTTCATCACTATACTGCCCGTAAGCTACGCTTACTCATTTTTATGCTCTCAAACGATGATTCAGACTGAACAGAGTTGAAAACAACATTATCTTTAAGAATTCTTTTTTTTTTTAAATTTGGCATGAAGATCGTGTCTCAGAACATTTGAACTTCAAATTGTATGATATTTTCATGAATACCTGAAGCTTTCATCACTGTACTGCCCGTAAGCTGCGCTTACTCATTTTTATGCTCTTAAACGACGTTTCACACGGAACAGAGTTGAAAACAACATTATATTTAAGAATTCATTTTTTTTTAAATTTTCCATCAAGATTGTGTCTCAGAACATTTGAACTTCAAATTGTATGATATTTTCATGAATACCTGAAGCTTTCATCACTATACTGCCCGTAAGCTGCATTTATTGATTTTTATGCTCTCAAACGAAGTTTCAGACTGAACAGAGTTGAAAACTGGATTTTCTCAAAGACTTCATTTTTTTAAATGTTCCATCAAGAAAGTGTCTCAGAACATCGGAACTACAAATTGTATGATATTTTCATGAAGACCTGAAGCTTTCATCACTATACTGCAAGTAAACTGCGCTTACTCATTTTTATGCTCTTAAACGACGTTTCACACGGAACGGAGTTGAAAACAACGTTTTCTTTAAGAATTCTTTTTTTTAAAATTTGCCATCAAGAAAGTTTCTCAGAACATTTCAAAGTCAAATTATACGATATTTTAATGAATACCTGAAGCTTTCATCACTATATTGCCCGAAAGCTGCACATACTGATTTTTATGCTCTCAAACGACTTTTCAGACTGAACAGAGTTGAAAACTGGATTTTCTCAAAGACTTCATTTTTTTAAATGTTTTATCAAGAAAGTGTCTCAGAACATCGGAACTACAAATTGTATGATATTTTTATGAATACCTGAAGCTTTCATCACTATACTGGCCGTAAACTGTGCTTACTCATTTTTATGCTCTCAAACGACGATTCAGACAGAACAGAGTTGAAAACAACATTATCTTTAAGAATTCTTTTTTTTTTTAAATTTTCCATCAAGATCGTGTCTCAGAACAGTTGAAGTTCAAATTGTATGATATTTTCATGAATACCTGAAGCTTTCATCACTACACTGCCCGTAAGCTGCACTTATTGATTATTATGCTCTCAAACGACTTTTCAGACTGAACAGAGTTGAAAACTGGATTTTCTCAAAGACTTCATTTTTTTAAATGTTTAATCAAGAAAGTGTCTCAGAACATCGGAACTACAAATTGTATGATATTTTCATGAAGACCTGAAGCTTTCATCACTATATTGCCAGTAAACTGCGCTTACTCATTTTTATGCTCTTAACCCTCCTGTTGGCTTCGGGGTCAAAAAGACCCACGTCCGAGTGTTTATGTATTTGTGTGTATCGCGGTCTCAGGGTCACAAAATGATCCACTACCAGTGTATACGTATGCATGCATGCATGCATGTACGTATGAATCCCTAAGGCCCGTCGTCCTCGGGTCAAAACGACCCGCGTCTTTCCACCGAGCCCTCGCCGTCGCCCTGGGGTTTGTTCGACCCTCGAGTTTGAGCGAGCCCTCGGCCTCGTCCCGCGGGTCAAAATGACTCGCGTTCATCGCCGAGCCCTCCCCTCGCCGTCGTCCCCCGGGTCAGACTGACCCGCGTATATTGCCGAGCTCAAAGCCCTCGTCCCCGGGGTCAGAATGACCCGCGTTTATCGATGAGCTCCCGGCCTCGTCCCCCGGGGTCAGACTGACCCGCGTATATCGCCGAACTCCCGGCCTCGTCCCCGGCCTCGTCCCCGGGGTCTAAATGACCCGCGTTTATCGTCGAGCTCCCGGCCTCGTCCCCGGGGTCAGAATGACCCGCGTATATCACCGAGCTCCCGGCCTCGTCCCCGGGGTCTAAATGACCCGCATTTCTCGTCAGAATGACCCGTGAGCCCTCGGTCTCGTCCTCGGGTCGAAACGACCCGAGTTTTACGTTGTATTACAAGTGATGACTTGTAATACAACGTAAAACTCGACCCGAGTTTTACGTTGTATTACAAGTCATCCAGTATGCTAAATGAAAATAAATAAATAATACAAATAAAGACATGACAAGACAGTTGCATTGTATTGTTTTTTTCTTACATTTATTTAGTCATCACCAGTGTTACAAGCAACAACACAGAACACACACACACACACACACACACACACACACACACACACACACACACACACACACACACACACACACACACACGCGCGCGCATAAATGTGTCCCCCACAGGATCACGGTTCGAAACGCAGACCACCGACGAAGCTTTCGAGTTCCCCCGCGAGCTCTTTCGTTCTCCGGTAGCACTGCGAGCTGTGGTTCTGGCGCGCGCGCCCGCACACGTAACACCACGGTCGCGGCCAGAGCCCATTCGATCGGCCTGGACGGGATCGCGTTCCAGCCGTTCGACCCGCCCGCGCTTCTCGTTCTATGAAAGGGGTGTACTTATACGCTGTATTTATACACAATTTATTCACATCTGCGTAATCCCGCGGTCGGCTTCGTTGGTGCGCTCGCGCTGATCGAAGGCTCTTTAGCCAAGACGCGTGACGTCATTTCGTACGTGTCCAGATTGTAAAGCCCTCTGAGGCTTTTACAAAAAAAAAGAAAATAATAATAATAATGTGTATTTGTTATTCTGAGCTATTCAAAATGAACTGAATTGATTCAAATTGAAATGAGGTGTCACAAGTTGTTATGTGCGGATAAGGACACTATGAAAGGGGTGTACTTATACGCTGTATCTATACACAATTATTCACATCGGCGTAATCCCGCGGTCGGCCTGGTTGGTGTGCTCGCGCTGATCGAAGGCTCTTTAGCGAAGACAGATTGACTCCGCAGGACACGGGGTGTGGGAGGAATGAGTGAGGACAACACGAGGGTTAAACGACATTTCACACGGAACAGAGTTGAAAACTGGATTTTCTTTAAGAATTCATTTTTTTTTAAATTTTCCATCAAGATCGTGTCTCAGAACATTTGAACTACAAATTGTTTGATATTTTCATGAAGACCTGAAGCTTTCATCACTATACTGCCCGTAAGCTACGCTTACTCATTTTTATGCTCTCAAACGATGATTCAGACTGAACAGAGTTGAAAACAACATTATCTTTAAGAATTCTTTTTTTTTTTAAATTTGGCATGAAGATCGTGTCTCAGAACATTTGAACTTCAAATTGTATGATATTTTCATGAATACCTGAAGCTTTCATCACTGTACTGCCCGTAAGCTGCGCTTACTCATTTTTATGCTCTTAAACGACGTTTCACACGGAACAGAGTTGAAAACAACATTATATTTAAGAATTCATTTTTTTTTAAATTTTCCATCAAGATTGTGTCTCAGAACATTTGAACTTCAAATTGTATGATATTTTCATGAATACCTGAAGCTTTCATCACTATACTGCCCGTAAGCTGCATTTATTGATTTTTATGCTCTCAAACGAAGTTTCAGACTGAACAGAGTTGAAAACTGGATTTTCTCAAAGACTTCATTTTTTTAAATGTTCCATCAAGAAAGTGTCTCAGAACATCGGAACTACAAATTGTATGATATTTTCATGAAGACCTGAAGCTTTCATCACTATACTGCAAGTAAACTGCGCTTACTCATTTTTATGCTCTTAAACGACGTTTCACACGGAACGGAGTTGAAAACAACGTTTTCTTTAAGAATTCTTTTTTTTAAAATTTGCCATCAAGAAAGTTTCTCAGAACATTTCAAAGTCAAATTATACGATATTTTAATGAATACCTGAAGCTTTCATCACTATATTGCCCGAAAGCTGCACATACTGATTTTTATGCTCTCAAACGACTTTTCAGACTGAACAGAGTTGAAAACTGGATTTTCTCAAAGACTTCATTTTTTTAAATGTTTTATCAAGAAAGTGTCTCAGAACATCGGAACTACAAATTGTATGATATTTTTATGAATACCTGAAGCTTTCATCACTATACTGGCCGTAAACTGTGCTTACTCATTTTTATGCTCTCAAACGACGATTCAGACAGAACAGAGTTGAAAACAACATTATCTTTAAGAATTCTTTTTTTTTTAAAATTTTCCATCAAGATCGTGTCTCAGAACAGTTGAAGTTCAAATTGTATGATATTTTCATGAATACCTGAAGCTTTCATCACTACACTGCCCGTAAGCTGCACTTATTGATTATTATGCTCTCAAACGACTTTTCAGACTGAACAGAGTTGAAAACTGGATTTTCTCAAAGACTTCATTTTTTTAAATGTTTAATCAAGAAAGTGTCTCAGAACATCGGAACTACAAATTGTATGATATTTTCATGAAGACCTGAAGCTTTCATCACTATATTGCCAGTAAACTGCGCTTACTCATTTTTATGCTCTTAACCCTCCTGTTGGCTTCGGGGTCAAAAAGACCCACGTCCGAGTGTTTATGTATTTGTGTGTATCGCGGTCTCAGGGTCACAAAATGATCCACTACCAGTGTATACGTATGCATGCATGCATGCATGTACGTATGAATCCCTAAGGCCCGTCGTCCTCGGGTCAAAACGACCCGCGTCTTTCCACCGAGCCCTCGCCGTCGCCCTGGGGTTTGTTCGACCCTCGAGTTTGAGCGAGCCCTCGGCCTCGTCCCGCGGGTCAAAATGACTCGCGTTCATCGCCGAGCCCTCCCCTCGCCGTCGTCCCCCGGGTCAGACTGACCCGCGTATATTGCCGAGCTCAAAGCCCTCGTCCCCGGGGTCAGAATGACCCGCGTTTATCGATGAGCTCCCGGCCTCGTCCCCCGGGGTCAGACTGACCCGCGTATATCGCCGAACTCCCGGCCTCGTCCCCGGCCTCGTCCCCGGGGTCTAAATGACCCGCGTTTATCGTCGAGCTCCCGGCCTCGTCCCCGGGGTCAGAATGACCCGCGTATATCACCGAGCTCCCGGCCTCGTCCCCGGGGTCTAAATGACCCGCATTTCTCGTCAGAATGACCCGTGAGCCCTCGGTCTCGTCCTCGGGTCGAAACGACCCGAGTTTTACGTTGTATTACAAGTGATGACTTGTAATACAACGTAAAACTCGACCCGAGTTTTACGTTGTATTACAAGTCATCCAGTATGCTAAATGAAAATAAATAAATAATACAAATAAAGACATGACAAGACAGTTGCATTGTATTGTTTTTTTCTTACATTTATTTAGTCATCACCAGTGTTACAAGCAACAACACAGAACACACACACACACACACACACACACACACACACACACACACACACACACACACACACACACACACACACACACGCGCGCGCATAAATGTGTCCCCCACAGGATCACGGTTCGAAACGCAGACCACCGACGAAGCTTTCGAGTTCCCCCGCGAGCTCTTTCGTTCTCCGGTAGCACTGCGAGCTGTGGTTCTGGCGCGCGCGCCCGCACACGTAACACCACGGTCGCGGCCAGAGCCCATTCGATCGGCCTGGACGGGATCGCGTTCCAGCCGTTCGACCCGCCCGCGCTTCTCGTTCTATGAAAGGGGTGTACTTATACGCTGTATTTATACACAATTTATTCACATCTGCGTAATCCCGCGGTCGGCTTCGTTGGTGCGCTCGCGCTGATCGAAGGCTCTTTAGCCAAGACGCGTGACGTCATTTCGTACGTGTCCAGATTGTAAAGCCCTCTGAGGCTTTTACAAAAAAAAAGAAAATAATAATAATAATGTGTATTTGTTATTCTGAGCTATTCAAAATGAACTGAATTGATTCAAATTGAAATGAGGTGTCACAAGTTGTTATGTGCGGATAAGGACACTATGAAAGGGGTGTACTTATACGCTGTATCTATACACAATTATTCACATCGGCGTAATCCCGCGGTCGGCCTGGTTGGTGTGCTCGCGCTGATCGAAGGCTCTTTAGCGAAGACAGATTGACTCCGCAGGACACGGGGTGTGGGAGGAATGAGTGAGGACAACACGAGGGTTAAACGACATTTCACACGGAACAGAGTTGAAAACTGGATTTTCTTTAAGAATTCATTTTTTTTTAAATTTTCCATCAAGATCGTGTCTCAGAACATTTGAACTACAAATTGTTTGATATTTTCATGAAGACCTGAAGCTTTCATCACTATACTGCCCGTAAGCTACGCTTACTCATTTTTATGCTCTCAAACGATGATTCAGACTGAACAGAGTTGAAAACAACATTATCTTTAAGAATTCTTTTTTTTTTTAAATTTGGCATGAAGATCGTGTCTCAGAACATTTGAACTTCAAATTGTATGATATTTTCATGAATACCTGAAGCTTTCATCACTGTACTGCCCGTAAGCTGCGCTTACTCATTTTTATGCTCTTAAACGACGTTTCACACGGAACAGAGTTGAAAACAACATTATATTTAAGAATTCATTTTTTTTTAAATTTTCCATCAAGATTGTGTCTCAGAACATTTGAACTTCAAATTGTATGATATTTTCATGAATACCTGAAGCTTTCATCACTATACTGCCCGTAAGCTGCATTTATTGATTTTTATGCTCTCAAACGAAGTTTCAGACTGAACAGAGTTGAAAACTGGATTTTCTCAAAGACTTCATTTTTTTAAATGTTCCATCAAGAAAGTGTCTCAGAACATCGGAACTACAAATTGTATGATATTTTCATGAAGACCTGAAGCTTTCATCACTATACTGCAAGTAAACTGCGCTTACTCATTTTTATGCTCTTAAACGACGTTTCACACGGAACGGAGTTGAAAACAACGTTTTCTTTAAGAATTCTTTTTTTTAAAATTTGCCATCAAGAAAGTTTCTCAGAACATTTCAAAGTCAAATTATACGATATTTTAATGAATACCTGAAGCTTTCATCACTATATTGCCCGAAAGCTGCACATACTGATTTTTATGCTCTCAAACGACTTTTCAGACTGAACAGAGTTGAAAACTGGATTTTCTCAAAGACTTCATTTTTTTAAATGTTTTATCAAGAAAGTGTCTCAGAACATCGGAACTACAAATTGTATGATATTTTTATGAATACCTGAAGCTTTCATCACTATACTGGCCGTAAACTGTGCTTACTCATTTTTATGCTCTCAAACGACGATTCAGACAGAACAGAGTTGAAAACAACATTATCTTTAAGAATTCTTTTTTTTTTTAAATTTTCCATCAAGATCGTGTCTCAGAACAGTTGAAGTTCAAATTGTATGATATTTTCATGAATACCTGAAGCTTTCATCACTACACTGCCCGTAAGCTGCACTTATTGATTATTATGCTCTCAAACGACTTTTCAGACTGAACAGAGTTGAAAACTGGATTTTCTCAAAGACTTCATTTTTTTAAATGTTTAATCAAGAAAGTGTCTCAGAACATCGGAACTACAAATTGTATGATATTTTCATGAAGACCTGAAGCTTTCATCACTATATTGCCAGTAAACTGCGCTTACTCATTTTTATGCTCTTAACCCTCCTGTTGGCTTCGGGGTCAAAAAGACCCACGTCCGAGTGTTTATGTATTTGTGTGTATCGCGGTCTCAGGGTCACAAAATGATCCACTACCAGTGTATACGTATTCATGCATGCATGCATGTACGTATGAATCCCTAAGGCCCGTCGTCCTCGGGTCAAAACGACCCGCGTCTTTCCACCGAGCCCTCGCCGTCGCCCTGGGGTTTGTTCGACCCTCGAGTTTGAGCGAGCCCTCGGCCTCGTCCCGCGGGTCAAAATGACTCGCGTTCATCGCCGAGCCCTCCCCTCGCCGTCGTCCCCCGGGTCAGACTGACCCGCGTATATTGCCGAGCTCAAAGCCCTCGTCCCCGGGGTCAGAATGACCCGCGTTTATCGATGAGCTCCCGGCCTCGTCCCCCGGGGTCAGACTGACCCGCGTATATCGCCGAACTCCCGGCCTCGTCCCCGGCCTCGTCCACGGGGTCTAAATGACCCGCGTTTATCGTCGAGCTCCCGGCCTCGTCCCCGGGGTCAGAATGACCCGCGTATATCACCGAGCTCCCGGCCTCGTCCCCGGGGTCTAAATGACCCGCATTTCTCGTCAGAATGACCCGTGAGCCCTCGGTCTCGTCCTCGGGTCGAAACGACCCGAGTTTTACGTTGTATTACAAGTGATGACTTGTAATACAACGTAAAACTCGACCCGAGTTTTACGTTGTATTACAAGTCATCCAGTATGCTAAATGAAAATAAATAAATAATACAAATAAAGACATGACAAGACAGTTGCATTGTATTGTTTTTTTCTTACATTTATTTAGTCATCACCAGTGTTACAAGCAACAACACAGAACACACACACACACACACACACACACACACACACACACACACACACACACACACACGCGCGCGCATAAATGTGTCCCCCACAGGATCACGGTTCGAAACGCAGACCACCGACGAAGCTTTCGAGTTCCCCCGCGAGCTCTTTCGTTCTCCGGTAGCACTGCGAGCTGTGGTTCTGGCGCGCGCGCCCGCACACGTAACACCACGGTCGCGGCCAGAGCCCATTCGATCGGCCTGGACGGGATCGCGTTCCAGCCGTTCGACCCGCCCGCGCTTCTCGTTCTATGAAAGGGGTGTACTTATACGCTGTATTTATACACAATTTATTCACATCTGCGTAATCCCGCGGTCGGCTTCGTTGGTGCGCTCGCGCTGATCGAAGGCTCTTTAGCCAAGACGCGTGACGTCATTTCGTACGTGTCCAGATTGTAAAGCCCTCTGAGGCTTTTACAAAAAAAAAGAAAATAATAATAATAATGTGTATTTGTTATTCTGAGCTATTCAAAATGAACTGAATTGATTCAAATTGAAATGAGGTGTCACAAGTTGTTATGTGCGGATAAGGACACTATGAAAGGGGTGTACTTATACGCTGTATCTATACACAATTATTCACATCGGCGTAATCCCGCGGTCGGCCTGGTTGGTGTGCTCGCGCTGATCGAAGGCTCTTTAGCGAAGACAGATTGACTCCGCAGGACACGGGGTGTGGGAGGAATGAGTGAGGACAACACGAGGGTTAAACGACATTTCACACGGAACAGAGTTGAAAACTGGATTTTCTTTAAGAATTCTTTTTTTTTTAAATTTTCCATCAAGATCGTGTCTCAGAACATTTGAACTACAAATTGTTTGATATTTTCATGAAGACCTGAAGCTTTCATCACTATACTGCCCGTAAGCTACGCTTACTCATTTTTATGCTCTCAAACGATGATTCAGACTGAACAGAGTTGAAAACAACATTATCTTTAAGAATTCTTTTTTTTTTTAAATTTGGCATGAAGATCGTGTCTCAGAACATTTGAACTTCAAATTGTATGATATTTTCATGAATACCTGAAGCTTTCATCACTGTACTGCCCGTAAGCTGCGCTTACTCATTTTTATGCTCTTAAACGACGTTTCACACGGAACAGAGTTGAAAACAACATTATATTTAAGAATTCATTTTTTTTTAAATTTTCCATCAAGATTGTGTCTCAGAACATTTGAACTTCAAATTGTATGATATTTTCATGAATACCTGAAGCTTTCATCACTATACTGCCCGTAAGCTGCATTTATTGATTTTTATGCTCTCAAACGAAGTTTCAGACTGAACAGAGTTGAAAACTGGATTTTCTCAAAGACTTCATTTTTTTAAATGTTCCATCAAGAAAGTGTCTCAGAACATCGGAACTACAAATTGTATGATATTTTCATGAAGACCTGAAGCTTTCATCACTATACTGCAAGTAAACTGCGCTTACTCATTTTTATGCTCTTAAACGACGTTTCACACGGAACGGAGTTGAAAACAACGTTTTCTTTAAGAATTCTTTTTTTTTAAATTTGCCATCAAGAAAGTTTCTCAGAACATTTCAAAGTCAAATTATACGATATTTTAATGAATACCTGAAGCTTTCATCACTATATTGCCCGAAAGCTGCACATACTGATTTTTATGCTCTCAAACGACTTTTCAGACTGAACAGAGTTGAAAACTGGATTTTCTCAAAGACTTCATTTTTTTAAATGTTTTATCAAGAAAGTGTCTCAGAACATCGGAACTACAAATTGTATGATATTTTTTATGAATACTTGAAGCTTTCATCACTATACTGGCCGTAAACTGTGCTTACTCATTTTTATGCTCTCAAACGACGATTCAGACTGAACAGAGTTGAAAACAACATTATCTTTAAGAATTCATTTTTTTTTTAAATTTTCCATCAAGATCGTGTCTCAGAACAGTTGAAGTTCAAATTGTATGATATTTTCATGAATACCTGAAGCTTTCATCACTACACTGCCCGTAAGCTGCACTTATTGATTATTATGCTCTCAAACGACTTTTCAGACTGAACACAGTTGAAAACTGGATTTTCTCAAAGACTTCATTTTTTTAAATGTTTAATCAAGAAAGTGTCTCAGAACATCGGAACTACAAATTGTATGATATTTTCATGAAGACCTGAAGCTTTCATCACTATACTGCCAGTAAACTGCGCTTACTCATTTTTATGCTCTTAACCCTCCTGTTGGCTTCGGGGTCAAAAAGACCCACGTCCGAGTGTTTATGTATTTGTGTGTATCGCGGTCTCAGGGTCACAAAATGATCCACTACCAGTGTATACGTATGCATGCATGCATGCATGTACGTATGAATCCCTAAGGCCCGTCGTCCTCGGGTCAAAACGACCCGCGTCTTTCCACCGAGCCCTCGCCGTCGCCCTGGGGTTTGTTCGACCCTCGAGTTTGAGCGAGCCCTCGGCCTCGTCCCGCGGGTCAAAATGACTCGCGTTCATCGCCGAGCCCTCCCCTCGCCGTCGTCCCCCGGGTCAGACTGACCCGCGTATATTGCCGAGCTCAAAGCCCTCGTCCCCGGGGTCAGAATGACCCGCGTTTATCGATGAGCTCCCGGCCTCGTCCCCCGGGGTCAGACTGACCCGCGTATATCGCCGAACTCCCGGCCTCGTCCCCGGCCTCGTCCACGGGGTCTAAATGACCCGCGTTTATCGTCGAGCTCCCGGCCTCGTCCCCGGGGTCAGAATGACCCGCGTATATCACCGAGCTCCCGGCCTCGTCCCCGGGGTCTAAATGACCCGCATTTCTCGTCAGAATGACCCGTGAGCCCTCGGTCTCGTCCTCGGGTCGAAACGACCCGAGTTTTACGTTGTATTACAAGTGATGACTTGTAATACAACGTAAAACTCGACCCGAGTTTTACGTTGTATTACAAGTCATCCAGTATGCTAAATGAAAATAAATAAATAATACAAATAAAGACATGACAAGACAGTTGCATTGTATTGTTTTTTTCTTACATTTATTTAGTCATCACCAGTGTTACAAGCAACAACACAGAACACACACACACACACACACACACACACACACACACACACACACACACACACACACACACACACACACACACAGACACAGACACACACACACACACACACACACACACACACACACACACACGCGCGCGCGTATAAATGTGTCCCCCACAGGATCACGGTTCGAAACGCAGACCACCGACGAAGCTTTCGAGTTCCCCCGCGAGCTCTTTCGTTCTCCGGTAGCACTGCGAGCTGTGGTTCTGGCGCGCGCGCCCGCACACGTAACACCACGGTCGCGGCCAGAGCCCATTCGATCGGCCTGGACGGGATCGCGTTCCAGCCGTTCGACCCGCCCGCGCTTCTCGTTCTATGAAAGGGGTGTACTTATACGCTGTATTTATACACAATTTATTCACATCTGCGTAATCCCGCGGTCGGCTTCGTTGGTGCGCTCGCGCTGATCGAAGGCTCTTTAGCCAAGACGCGTGACGTCATTTCGTACGTGTCCAGATTGTAAAGCCCTCTGAGGCTTTTACAAAAAAAAAGAAAATAATAATAATAATGTGTATTTGTTATTCTGAGCTATTCAAAATGAACTGAATTGATTCAAATTGAAATGAGGTGTCACAAGTTGTTATGTGCGGATAAGGACACTATGAAAGGGGTGTACTTATACGCTGTATCTATACACAATTATTCACATCGGCGTAATCCCGCGGTCGGCCTGGTTGGTGTGCTCGCGCTGATCGAAGGCTCTTTAGCGAAGACAGATTGACTCCGCAGGACACGGGGTGTGGGAGGAATGAGTGAGGACAACACGAGGGTTAAACGACATTTCACACGGAACAGAGTTGAAAACTGGATTTTCTTTAAGAATTCATTTTTTTTTAAATTTTCCATCAAGATCGTGTCTCAGAACATTTGAACTACAAATTGTTTGATATTTTCATGAAGACCTGAAGCTTTCATCACTATACTGCCCGTAAGCTACGCTTACTCATTTTTATGCTCTCAAACGACGATTCAGACTGAACAGAGTTGAAAACAACATTATATTTAAGAATTCATTTTTTTTTAAATTTTCCATCAAGATTGTGTCTCAGAACATTTGAACTTCAAATTGTATGATATTTTCATGAATACCTGAAGCTTTCATCACTATACTGCCCGTAAGCTGCATTTATTGATTTTTATGCTCTCAAACGAAGTTTCAGACTGAACAGAGTTGAAAACTGGATTTTCTCAAAGACTTCATTTTTTAAATGTTCCATCAAGAAAGTGTCTCAGAACATCGGAACTACAAATTGTATGATATTTTCATGAAGACCTGTAGCTTTCATCACTATACTGGCCGTAAACTGCGCTTACTCATTTTTATGCTCTCAAACGACGATTCAGACTGAACAGAGTTGAAAACAACATTATCTTTAAGAATTCTTTTTTTTTTAAATTTTCCATCAAGATCGTGTCTCAGAACATTTGAACTACAAATTGTTTGATATTTTCATGAAGACCTGAAGCTTTCATCACTATACTGCCCGTAAGCTACGCTTACTCATTTTTATGCTCTCAAACGACGATTCAGACTGAACAGAGTTGAAAACTGGATTTTCTCAAAGACTTCATTTTTTTAAATGTTCCATCAAGAAAGTGTCTCAGAACATCGGAACTACAAATTGTATGATATTTTCATGAAGACCTGAAGCTTTCAACACTATACTGCAAGTAAACTGCGCTTACTCATTTTTATGCTCAGACTGAACAGAGTTGAAAACTGGATTTTCTCAAAAACTTCATTTTTTTAAATGTTTCATCAAGAAAGTGTCTCAGAACATCGGAACTACAAATTGTATGATATTTTCATGAAGACCTGAAGCTTTCATCAATATACTGCCCGTAAGCTGCGATTACTCATTTTTATGCTCTTAAACGACGTTTCACACGGAACAGAGTTGAAAACAACGTTTTCTTTAAGAATTCTTTTTATTTTAATTTGCCATCAAGAAAATTTCTCAGATCATTTGAACGTCAAATTATACGATATTTTAATGAATACCTGAAGCTTTCATCACTATATTGCCCGAAAGCTGCACATATTGATTTTTATGCTCTCAAACGACTTTTCAGACTGAACACAGTTGAAAACGACATTATCTTTAAGAATTCATTTTTTTTTAAATTTGGCATGAAGATCGTGTCTCAGAACATTTGAACTTCAAATTGTATGATATTTTCATGAAGACCTGAAGCTTTCATCACTATATTGCCCGAAAGCTGCACATATTGATTTTTATGCTCTCAAACGTCTCAAACGACTTTTCAGACTGAACAGAGTTGAAAACTGGATTTTCTCAAAGACTTCATTTTTTTAAATGTCCCATCAAGAAAGTGTCTCAGAACATCGGAACTACAAATTGTATGATATTTTCATGAAGACCTGAAGCTTTCATCACTATACTGCCAGTAAACTGCGCTTACTCATTTTTATGCTCTTAACCCTCCTGTTGGCTTCGGGGTCAAAAAGACCCACGTCCGAGTGTTTATGTATTTGTGTGTATCGCGGTCTCAGGGTCACAAAATGATCCACTACCAGTGTATACGTATGCATGCATGCATGCATGTACGTATGAATCCCTAAGGCCCGTCGTCCTCGGGTCAAAACGACCCGCGTCTTTCCACCGAGCCCTCGCCGTCGCCCTGGGGTTTGTTCGACCCTCGAGTTTGAGCGAGCCCTCGGCCTCGTCCCGCGGGTCAAAATGACTCGCGTTCATCGCCGAGCCCTCCCCTCGCCGTCGTCCCCCGGGTCAGACTGACCCGCGTATATTGCCGAGCTCAAAGCCCTCGTCCCCGGGGTCAGAATGACCCGCGTATATCGCCGAACTCCCGGCCTCGTCCCCGAAATCGTCCACGGGGTCTAAATGACCCGCGTTTATCGTCGAGCTCCCGGCCTCGTCCCCGGGGTCAGAATGACCCGCGTATATCACCGAGCTCCCGGCCTCGTCCCCGGGGTCTAAATGACCCGCATTTCTCGTCAGAATGACCCGTGAGCCCTCGGTCTCGTCCTCTTGTCGAAACGACCCGAGTTTTACGTTGTATTACAAGTCATCCAGTATGCTAAATGAAAATAAATAAATAATACAAATAAAGACATGACAAGACAGTTGCATTGTATTGTTTTTTTCTTACATTTATTTAGTCATCACCAGTGTTACAAGCAACGACACAGAACACACACACACACACACACACACACACACACACACACACACACACACACACACACACACACACGCGCGCGCATAAATGTGTCCCCCACAGGATCACGGTTCGAAACGCAGACCACCGACGAAGCTTTCGAGTTCCCCCGCGAGCTCTTTCGTTCTCCGGTAGCACTGCGAGCTGTGGTTCTGGCGCGCGCGCCCGCACACGTAACACCACGGTCGCGGCCAGAGCCCATTCGATCGGCCTGGACGGGATCGCGTTCCAGCCGTTCGACCCGCCCGCGCTTCTCGTTCTATGAAAGGGGTGTACTTATACGCTGTATTTATACACAATTTATTCACATCTGCGTAATCCCGCGGTCGGCTTCGTTGGTGCGCTCGCGCTGATTGAAGGCTCTGTAGCCAAGACGCGTGACGTCATTTCGTACGTGTCCAGATTGTAAAGCCCTCTGAGGCGTTTACAAAAAAAAGAAAATAATAATAATAATGTGTATTTGTTATTCTGAGCTATTCAAAATGAACTGAATTGATTCAAATTGAAATGAGGTGTCACAAGTTGTTATGTGCGGATAAGGACACTATGAAATTACATATTATTCACATCGGCGTAATCCCGCGGTCGGCCTCGTTGGTGTGCTCGCGCTGATCGAAAGCTCTTTAGCGAAGACAGATTGACTCCGCAGGACACGGGGTGTGCGAGGAATGAGTGAGGACAACACGAGGGTTAAACGACATTTCACACGGAACAGAGTTGAAAACTGGATTTTCTTTAAGAATTCATTTTTTTTAAATTTGCCATCAAGAAAGTTTCTCAGAACATTTGAACGTCAAATTATACGATATTTTAATGAATACCTGAAGCTTTCATCACTACACTGCCCGTAAGGTGCACTTATTGATTATTATGCTCTCAAACGACTTTTCAGACTGAACAGAGTTGAAAACTGGATTTTCTCAATATTTTCATGAAGACCTAAAGCTTTCATCACTGTACTGCCCGTAAGCTGCGCTTACTCATTTTTATGCTCTTAAACGACGTTTCACACGGAACAGAGTTGAAAACAACATTATATTTAAGAATTCATTTTTTTTTAAATTTTCCATCAAGATCGTGTCTCAGAACATTTGAACTTCAAATTGTATGATATTTTCATGAAGACCTGAAGCTTTCATCACTATACTGCCCGTAAGCTGCACTTATTGATTTTTATGCTCTCAAACGAAGTTTCAGACTGAACAGAGTTGAAAACTGGATTTTCTCAAAGACTTCATTTTTTTAAATGTTCCATCAAGAAAGTGTCTCAGAACATCGGAACTACAAATTGTATGATATTTTCATGAAGACCTGAAGCTTTCATCACTATACTGCAAGTAAACTGCGCTTACTCATTTTTATGCTCAGACTGAACAGAGTTGAAAACTGGATTTTCTCAAAGACTTCATTTTTTTAAATGTTCCATCAAGAAAGTGTCTCAGAACATCGGAACTACAAATTGTATGATATTTTCATGAAGACCTGTAGCTTTCATCACTATACTGGCCGTAAACTGCGCTTACTCATTTTTATGCTCTCAAACGACGATTCAGACTGAACAGAGTTGAAAACAACATTATCTTTAAGAATTCTTTTTTTTTTTAAATTTTCCATCAAGATCGTGTCTCAGAACATTTGAACTACAAATTGTTTGATATTTTCATGAAGACCTGAAGCTTTCATCACTATACTGCCCGTAAGCTACGCTTACTCATTTTTATGCTCTCAAACGACGATTCAGACTGAACAGAGTTGAAAACTGGATTTTCTCAAAGACTTCATTTTTTTAAATGTTCCATCAGGAAAGTGTCTCAGAACATCGGAACTACAAATTGTATGATATTTTCATGAAGACCTGAAGCTTTCATCACTATACTGCAAGTAAACTGCGCTTACTCATTTTTATGCTCAGACTGAACAGAGTTGAAAACTGGATTTTCTCAAAAACTTCATTTTTTTAAATGTTTCATCAAGAAAGTGTCTCAGAACATCGGAACTACAAATTGTATGATATTTTCATGAAGACCTGAACTTTCATCAATATACTGCCCGTAAGCTGCGATTACTCATTTTTATGCTCTTAAACGACGTTTCACACGGAACAGAGTTGAAAACAACGTTTTCTTTAAGAATTCTTTTTTTTTAAATTTGCCATCATGAAAATTTCTCAGATCATTTGAACGTCAAATTATACGATATTTTAATGAATACCTGAAGCTTTCATCACTACACTGCCCGTAAGCTGCACTTATTGATTTTTATGCTCTCAAACGAAGTTTCAGACTGAACAGAGTTGAAAACTGGATTTTCTCAAAGACTTCATTTTTTTAAATGTTCCATCAAGAAAGTGTCTCAGAATATCGGAACTTCAAATTGTATGATATTTTCATGAATACCTGAAGCTTTCATCACTATATTGCCTGAAAGCTGCACATATTGATTTTTATGCTCTCAAACGACTTTTCAGACTGAATAGAGTTGAAAACTGGATTTTCTCAAAGACTTCATTTTTTTAAATGTTCCATCAAGAAAGTGTCTCAGAACATCGGAACTACAAATTGTATGATATTTTCATGAAGACCTGAAGCTTTCATCACTATACTGGCCGTAAACTGCGCTTACTCGTTTTTATGCTCTCAAACGACGATTCAGACTGAACAGAGTTGAAAACAACATTATCTTTAAGAATTCTTTTTTTTTTAAATTTGCCATGAAGACAGTGTCTCAGAACATTTGAACTTCAAATTGTATGATATTTTCATGAATTCCTGAAGCTTTCATCACTATATTGCCCGAAAGCTGCAGATACTGATTTTTATGCTCTCAAACGACTTTTCAGACTGAACAGAGTTGAAAACTGGATTTTCTCAAAGACTTCATTTTTTTAAATGTTTAATCAAGAAAGTGTCTCAGAACATCGGAACTACAAATTGTATGATATTTTCATGAAGACCTGAAGCTTTCATCACTATACTGCAAGTAAACTGCGCTTACTCATTTTTATGCTCAGACTGAACAGAGTTGAAAACTGGATTTTCTCAAAGACTTCATTTTTTTAAATGTTCCATCAAGAAAGTGTCTCAGAATATCGGAACTTCAAATTGTATGATATTTTCATGAAGACCTGAAGCTTTCATCACTGTACTGCCCGTAAGCTGCGCTTACTCATTTTTATGCTCTTAAACGACGTTTCACACGGAACAGAGTTGAAAACAACATTATATTTAAGAATTCATTTTTTTTTAAATTTTCCATCAAGATCGTGTCTCAGAACATCGGAACTACAAATTGTATGATATTTTCATGAAGACCTGAAGCTTTCATCACTATACTGCAAGTAAACTGCGCTTACTCATTTTTATGCTCTCAAACGACGTTTCACACGGAACAGAGTTGAAAACAACGTTTTCTTTAAGAATTCTTTTTTTTTAAATTTGCCATCAAGAAAGTTTCTCAGATCATTTGAACGTCAAATTATACGATATTTTAATGAATACCTGAAGCTTTGATCACTATATTGCCCGAAAGCTGTACATATTGATTTTTATGCTCTCAAACGACTTTTCAGACTGAACAGAGTTGAAAACTGGATTTTCTCAAAGACTTTATTTTTAAAAAAATGTTCCATCAAGAAAGTGTCTCAGAACATCGGAACTACAAATTGTATGATATTTTCATGAAGACCTGAAGCTTTCATCACTATACTGCAAGTAAACTGCGCTTACTCATTTTTATGCTCTCAAACGACGTTTCACACGGAACAGAGTTGAAAACAACGTTTTCTTTAAGAATTCTTTTTTTTTAAATTTGCCATCAAGAAAGTTTCTCAGATCATTTGAACGTCAAATTATACGATATTTTAATGAATACCTGAAGCTTTGATCACTATATTGCCCGAAAGCTGTACATATTGATTTTTATGCTCTCAAACGACTTTCCAGACTGAACAGAGTTGAAAACGACTTTATCTTTAAGAATTCATTTTTTTTTTAAATTTGCCATGAAGACCGTGTCTCAGAACATTTGAACTTCAAATTGTATGATATTTTCATGAATTCCTGAAGCTTTCATCACTATACTGCCAGTAAGCTGCACTTATTGATTTTTATGCTCTCAAACGAAGTTTCAGACTGAACAGAGTTGAAAACTGGATTTTCTCAAAGACTTCATTTTTTTAAATGTTCCATTAAGAAAGTGTCTCAGAACATCGGAACTACAAATTGTATGATATTTTCATCAAGACCTGAAGCTTTCATCACTATACTGCCCGTAAGCTGCGCTTACTCATTTTTATGCTCTTAAACGACGTTTCACACGGAACAGAGTTGAAAACAACATTTTCTTTAAGAATTCTTTTTTTAAAAATTTGCCATCAAGAAAGTTTCTCAGATCATTTGAACGTCAAATTATACGATATTTTAATGAATACCTGAAGCTTTCATCACTATATTGCCCGAAAGCTGCACATATTGATTTTTATGCTCTCAAACGACTTTTCAGACTGAACACAGTTGAAAACGACATTATATTTAAGAATTCATTTTTTTTAAATTTGGCATGAAGATCGTGTCTCAGAACATTTGAACTTCAAATTGTATGATATTTTCATGAAGACCTGAAGCTTTCATCACTATATTGCCCGAAAGCTGCACATATTGATTTTTATGCTCTCAAACGTCTCAAACGACTTTTCAGACTGAACAGAGTTGAAAACTGGATTTTCTCAAAAACTTCATTTTTTTAAATGTTTCATCAAGAAAGTGTCTCAGAACATCGGAACTACAAATTGTATGATATTTTCATGAAGACCTGAAGCTTTCATCACTATACTGCCCGTAAGCTGCGATTACTCATTTTTATGCTCTTAAACGACGTTTCACACGGAACAGAGTTGAAAACAACGTTTTCTTTAAGAATTCTTTTTTTTTAAATTTGCCATAAAGAAAGTTTCTCAGATCATTTGAACGTCAAGTTATACGATATTTTAATGAATACCTGAAGCTTTCATGACTATATTGCACGAAAGCTGTACATATTGATTTTTATGCTCTCAAACGACTTTTCAGACTGAACAGAGTTGAAAACTGGATTTACATGTACGTTTCATACGTTTACATGTTCCATCAAGAAAGTTTCTCAGAACATAGGAACTACAAATTGTATGATATTTTCATGAATACCTGAAGCTTTCATTACTATACTGGCCATAAGCTGCCTTTACTCATTTTTAGGCTCGTAAACGACGTTTCACACGGAACAGATTTGAAAACTGGATTTTCTCAATGACTTCATTTTTCTTAAATTTTCCATCAAGAAAGTGTCTCAGAACATCGGAACTACAAATTGAATGATATCTTCATGAATACCTGAAGCTTTCATTACTATACTGGCCGTAAGCTGCATTTACTCATTTTCATGCTCTTTAACGACGTTTTAGGCTGAACAGAGTTGAAAACTACATTTTCTCAAAGAATTCTTTTTTTTTAATTTGCCATGAACAAAGTTTCTCAGAACATCGGAACTACAAATTGTATGATATTTTCATGAATACCTGAAGCTTTCATCACTATACTGGCCGTAAGTTGCATTTACTCATTTTCATGCTCTCAAACGATGTTTCACACTGAACAGAGTTGAAAAATTGATTTTCTTTAAGAATTCATTTTTTTTAAATGTTCCATCAAGAAAGTGTCTCAGAACATTGGAACTTCAAATTGTATGATATTTTCATGAATAACTGAAGCTTTCATTACTATACTGCCCGTAAGCTGCATTTACTCATTTTTATGCTCTCAAACGACGTTTCAGACTGAACAGAGTTGAAAACTGGATTTTCTCAAAGACTTCATTTTTTAAAATGTTCCATCAAGAAATTGTCTCAGAACTTCGGAACTACAAATTGTATGATATTTTCATACAATTTACAATAACTGATAAGTAAACACTCTGAAAGCTGCATTTCATCATTTTTATGCTTTAAACGACGTTTCAAGCTGAACTAAGGTGAAAACTCGATTCACTTGAAGAATTCATTTTTTTTAAATTGTCCATCAAGAAATTTCTCAGAACACCGGACCTCCACGTTGTATGATAATTTAATGAATATCTGATAATTTCATCACTATATAGTCTGAAAGCTGCATTTCCATTATTTTTTATGCTCTTAGCTGAACAGACTTGAAAAATAGATTTTCTTAAGAATTTATTTTTATTTCAATTTCCATCGAGAAAGTGTTTTAGAACACCGGACCCACAAGTTGGATGATAATTTAATGAATACATGATAATTTCATTACTATACAGTCTGAAAGCTGCACTTCATCATTTTTATGCTCTTACACAACGTTTCAAGCTGAACAGAGTTGAAAACTAGATTTTTTTTAAAGAATTCATTTAAAAAAAAAGATTCTATCAAGAAAGTGTCCCAGAACACCGGACCTCCAAGTTGGATGATAATTTAATGAATACATAGTACCAAAACCTAATGGAAAAATTAGAATATGAATACGAAAATGTGTGCAGGGAGCAACATATTCTTCCAGCTGTCGACAAGACGCGAGCTAAACTAGCTGGAGCTACAAGGAGGATGTGCCACATTTATTAGTGAAGACATCAGATTTAGTGAAGTGAAGATAGGGGCCGCCGCTTTAATAATAATGCTGCTTCACACACGCTCACAGGCGGGCAAATACAGTACAAGTACCGGCAGGTTGCGCATACAGATTGAAAGTTAATCGCGCATGCACAAAGCTACTCATCCATGCGGACTGATCCATGCAGAGCACTTTAAATCAGCATCATTTCTGGAGCTTTACTCTTCTCTCAAAGAGGAGAACTTTCCTCACATCAAAAGATGTTCACCTGACCTTTTTTAAAAAATCATTTCTTGTCTGATAACGGGTGCAGCAGGTTTTTGGTACGCCTGGGATGCAACGGGGCTCAGAAGGTTAAATATATAAGTATATGTGTCAAGTCTTGGATAATAGAAGTCAATGATATGATGATTCATGTGTGGAACCACATCTCTACTTTATAAGTGTCATATATTGATTGGACGTAAACTGGTCCATCACAAATTACAAGACAAAAAATACAAGAAGCTGTAAAGTCAGAAGGCTGTTTTAATACATAGTTACATTATTAACTGGATTAATAAACAGTTATTGGTATCATGGCAAGTTGAGATGAAATAAGGCCGACAGGAAGTTTGGTAGAACTGATTGACAGCTTATAGTGTTGGCACAGTCATCAAGATGTCTGAATAAATTTAGACTGCTGGATACTGACACTACACATGTAATCATGTACATTACATGTTATACTGTATATGAACATCACATGTAATAATGCATATGTAATCATGTACATTCCATGTAATAATGCATATGTAATCATGTACATTATACGTAATATTAGAACAGTTGCACACAGCTAGTTACTCATTTAACGTCTTCAATCATTTATGTGTGGAACCACGTCTCTACCTTAACAGACTAAATGTTCTTATTCTGAAAAGTTAATATTCTCAGTTTGCACGGTCAATGATAATGAATATTTCACTTATATTCCCATTTACATGCCAGCAAAACCACATGACGTAGCGGAGACTGTTGCTACACTGTGACGTAGCGGAGATTGTAGCTACACTGTGACATAGGAAAGACTGTAGCTACACTGTGATGTAGTAAAGGCTGTTGCTACACTGTGACATAGCGTAGACTGTTGCTACACTGTGACATAGCAGAGACTGTTGCTACACTGTGACATAGCACTTACAAACAGTTAGTAAGATAGCTAAATTAGCAAGAAGAAGAAGAAGAAGAAGAAGAAGAAGAAGAAGAAGAAGAAGAAGAAGAAGAAGAAGAAGAAGAAGAAGAAGAAGAAGAAGTCGACGAAGAAGTCTTTCAATTTCAGACTGACGTTGACGGTCTTTTTCAGGTCTGAGTTCCAGGTTCAGGTCCAGCTGAGTCCCGGTCCTTGGGTCATCTGGACCTCCTCTAGGTCCTGGTCTTCTTGTCGTTGCTGCAATCTTTGTTCCTCCAGCAGGGACACCAGAGAATCTCTCTGCTCCACCACCTCCAACATCTCCTCCAGGATCAGACGCTCCTCCAGCAGTTCCCGCTCCTCCTTCAGGTGGTCTGTGCACAGGTTCATGTTCAGGAGACCAGTATCTGATATTTAACTCAATGATTCATTATTATCGTTACCGTCCACAGCCATGCACTCTCTGAGCTCCTGCTGCAGACGACCCTGCCGGTCCTCCAACTCCAACTCTCGAGCACTGAAACCAGAGAGCAGAGAACACAGACCAGGTTTTCCTGATGCATCCTGATCCAAACTTGAACCTGAACCACATGCTGGAGGTTCTGGTAAACCTAAACCTGAACCACATGCTGGAGGTGAAGGGAAGGTACTCACAATATCATGAGTTCAGATTCATATCGGACCAGAGAGTTCTTCTGCCGGACCAAATGGAACCACTGCTGCATCAGAGCCGAATTACCCAGTTCACCCAGTCCTGCAGAGACAGACAGGTTACCCAGTGCTGCTAAATAATACGACAGTACACTTAAGTATACAACATAATACTACCTTCCAGGTGAAGCTCAATGTTCTGGCTGTCGGTGGTCTCTCCCCAATAATCTGTCACGTCATAAAACATAAAACATGCATATTGTTTACTATACTTTAAATGTAAAGAGATGGCTGTTATGTTGTGTACTTGTATCTTCATGTTGTGTACTTGTACCTGCTTCTCCTCTCAGTGCTCTTTCCACCATCACTCCTCTCTCCTCTAGATGCCTCAGCTTCTCCTCCAGCTGCTGCAGCTGTCTCTGGATCACCTGAGAAAACACCTGCATCACTACATCCTGTCCTCACAAAGAACTGGTCTCTGTCCTCACGTAGAACTGGTCTCAGTCCTCATGTAGACCTTGTCTCTCACCTTGACAGTCTTTGTCATTATGTATACCTGGTCTCTGTCCTGACGTAGACCTCGTATCTGTCCTCAAATAGACCTGGTCTCTGTCATCATGTAGACCTGGTCTTTCACCTAGGCAGTCTCTGTCCTCATGTAGACCTGGTATTTCACCTTGACAGTCACTGTCATCATTTAGACCTGGTCTCTGTTCTCAAATAGACCTAGTCTTTGTCATCATGTAGACCTGGTCTCTCTCCTCATGTGGACCTGGTCTTTCACATTGACAGTCTCTGTCCTCACGTAGACCTGGTCTCTGTCATCATGGAGACCTGGCCTCTGTCCTCATGTGGACCCGGTCTTTCACCTTGACAGTCTCTGTCCTCATGTAGACCTGGCCTCTGTCCTCATGTGGACCCGGTCTTTCACCTTGACAGTCTCTGTCCTCATGTAGACCTGGTCTCTGTTCTGTCATCATGTAGGCCTGGTCTTTCACCTTGGCAGTCTCTGTCCTCATGTGGACCTGGTCTCTGTCCTCATGCAAACCTGGTCTCTGTCCTCATGTGGAACAAGTCTTTCACCTTGACAGTGTCTGTCATTATGTAGACCTGGTCTCTGTCTTCACGTAGACCTGGTCTCTGTCCTCAAGTAGACCTGGTCTCTGTCATCATGTAGCCCTGGTCTTTCAACTTGACAGTCTCTGTCCCTATGTAGACCTGGTCTTTCACCTTGACAGTCTCTGTCCTCATGTAGACCTGGTCTCTGTCCTCATGTAGACCTGGTCTATATCCTCATGTGGACCTGGCCTCTGTCCTTACGTAGACCTGGTCTCTGTCCTCATGAGACCTGGTCTCTGTCCTCATGTGAACCTGGTCTCTGTCCTCATGTAGACCTGTTCTCTGTCCTCATGTAGACCTGGTCTATATCCTCATGTGGACCTGGTCTCTGTCCTTACATATACCTGTTCTCTGTCCTCATGTAGACCTGGTCTCTGTCCCCACGTATACCTGTCTCTGTCCTCATGTAGACCTGGTCTTTGTTCTCAAGTAGACCTGATCTCTGTCCTCATGTAGACCTGGTTTTTCACATTGACAGTCTCTGTCCTCATGTAGACCTGGTCTCTGTCCTCATGTGAACCTGGTCTCTGTCCTCATGTGAACCTGGTCTCTGTCCTCATGTGAACCTGGTCTCTGTCCTCATGTAGACTTGGTCTTTAACCTTTACAGTCTTTGTCCTAATGTAGACCTAATCTTTCACCTTGACAGTCTTTGTCCTCATGTAGACCTGTTCTCTGTCCTCATGTGGACCTGGTCTGTGTCCTCATGTGGGCCTGGTCTCTGTCCTCAAGTAGACCTGGTCTTTGTCATCATGTAGACCTGCTCTCTGTCCTCATGTGGACCTGGTCTCTGTCCTCACGTAGATCTGGTCTCTGTCCTCACGTAGACCTGGTCTTTGACCTTGACAGTCTCTGTCCTCATGTAGACCTAATCTTTCACCTTGAAAATCACTCAGTGCGTTTACATGCTGGTATTAATTCGAATCTTGCTTTAGTCGGACTATGCTCTCTTTCGGGGCAACTGCTGTTATCCGAATATACATGACAGTGAATAAATCGAATCATTGGCCGAATGCATGTTGTTCTGCCTCACATTTCCTTGTGTTGCATTCTAGACGCCAAGTGGTGTGCAGTGTAATTGCATCTTTGTTTAGCCTTCCTCTCTTGCAGTAGTTTGTTCCGATTCAGCTGAGAAGACATGCTGCAGCTATTTGTCTCACTTATTGTCTGGTAGCCTTTAAAGACCTAAGTCTGTAAGTACGTCTGTATGTGCATGTAAATATATTTTCCGATATATTCTCTGTCTGTTTACCGTTTCAGTTGTGTTGTGTGGATGCTAATCGCGATGCTAACCGTGATGCTAACCGCGATGCTAATCGCGATTAGCATTTTTATATTGACATGTCCCTTCTGCATTAATATGTTGACAACGTTAAAGTTAGCTTAAACTCTAATTAGTCCAGGGAGTCTGGTGTTAATGAATACTTAGCTTTTCCAGCATATTGATTGTATGTTTATTCTGAGCTTGGTATTCTTCTGTGCGTTTATGACACATCTGTAAGCTAATGTCATGTTATGTTTCTACAGTTTTACAAAAACAAAGATTCAAGTAAAAACCCTAAATGCCATCCTGGATTTCCGGTTCTTTATTTCCTGGATCTACTGTTAGCTATCTGCTAAGCCAACCTACAGAAGCAAGGGCAGAATACATGTCATATCCGATACGATAGGTGGCGCTGTTTTCATTACATGTAAAGGTGATACAGCCATCTCCGCTTGACCTCTTCACTCTTCATAATGGAGAGAACCCCGCTAGCTTCGGTGGTTGTGGGGAAGCTAGCGGAGAGCAAACGGGGAACTAGCAGCAGCGCTAGCTGGCTACATCAGGGAGCTAGCAGAGACACCCACCGAAGGTGCTATCGGCTCGTAACCCGACTTTTACGTTTGTTTGTTTCTGCCGGCCGTGACAACTTATCGTCTCTTTCGACTTCCGGGTCACGACTTGGGAGGGAGGGAGGGAGGAGGCGGCGGGATCTTGAGCATGCGCACAAACGCATTGTCCAGTTCCGATCCGATTCAGCGTTTACATGCAGTGTTATTCGAATTATCAATCGAATCGAATTGAGTTATCCAGGGGTGTTAATCGGATCGTAGTCGGACCGCAGTTGTTCGAATAAAGGTGTTTACATGAACGGGATAATTCGATTTTAGTCGGACTAAGCCAGTAATTCGAATCCATGTAACCGCACTGACTGTCATCATGTAGACCTGGTCTCTGTCCTCACGTAGACCTGGTCTTTGTCCTCAAGTAGACCTGGTCTCTGTCCTCAAGTAGACCTGGTCTCTGTCATCATGTAGACCTGGTCTTTCACCTTGACAGTCTCTGTCCCCATGTAGACCTGGTCTCTGTCCTCAAGTAGACCTGGTCTCTGTCCTCATGTGGACCTGGTCTCTGTCCTCCCGTGGACCTTGTCTCTTTCCTCATGTAGACCTGGTCTCTGTCCCCACGTAGACCTGGTCTCTGTCCTCATGTGGGCCTGGTCTATGTCCTCATCTGGGCCTGGTCTCTGTCCTCAAGTAGACCTGGTCTCTGTCATCATGTAGATCTGGTCTTTCACCTTGACAGTCTCTGGCCGTGTCTACTAACGAACACTTTACAAAGTACACTGCAATACAGTGCAGTATAACACAGTGCACTAACATCTGTAGTGTTGCTGATAAGCGCTGTATCAAATGGAACAAGATGGTGCCCGTTCAGTGCGAGTAGTGTCCATCGCTTTACACTACATTTTTTGACCGTTTGCAGTGCGCCATCCGGGTACTTTCAGTGCACTGAATTCTGCTGGTTTTGTCAGTGTGGTGCACTAAGCACTGAAAGTCAGTGCTCGAAGTGCGCAAGTGCGCGGTAGTAGACACGGCCTCTGTCCCCATGTAGACCTGGTCTCTGTCATCATGTGGACCTGGTCTCTGTCCTCACATAGTCCTGGTCTCTGTCCTCAAGTAGACCTGGTCTTTCACCTTGACAGTCTCTGTCCTCAAGTAGTCCTGGTCTTGTCCTGTGGGACCCTCACCTGAGCCTTGTGGAGTCTCTTCAGCTGTTCCTGTTTGGCTTTTCTTCGAGCAGCTCTCTGAACTCTTCGGGTGATTTTGGCGTCTAGGTCTTCATGCAGGTCTGGGTCTTCTTGACCCCTCTGGAACATGGTCTCCTTCACCCCCAGACTAGACGGCTCCTTTGGCTGGACTAGGACCCCTAACACCTGTGTGGGACATGACTGTCCCCCAGACCCTTGGAGAGGACTTCTGTCCTTCAGAGAGCGTTTCTAAAAACAGATGACAATGTGAATCCATCACAGAGAGACCAACAGAGACCATGAACCAGAACGAGGAGGACAGGGTCTGTACCTTGATGACGTACGCGCGCTTAAAAGCCAGAGCGTGAGGAACATATGCTGGCTGAGAGACATGGAGCACAAAAACAAACGAAACCAGGTCTCAAAACGCTGAACTAAAGACTCCAACATGTCTTCAAAGACACGTCCAAGTCTCGAGTCAGGTGTGACAAGTCCAAGTAGTTAGTGGACTAAGTCAAGTCTGGGTCTAAGTCTCACCTTCAAGCTACTTGAGTCTTGTCCATCTCAAGTCACTCAAAACATGTCGAAGTCAAGTCTCAATTCTTCTAGATGAGTCTCAAATGGTGGAGATGGGACCCAAAGTCAGTACAAGCATGTCACTGGAGAAAGATCATAAGTCGAGTCTCTCAGCAGTCGAGTCTCAAGCTTTGGGTCAATTGAAATATGAAGATAGAGACATAAATTAACTTTTTGGCTAAAATAAAACTCAGTATCGGAACATAAACTACCAACAACCTAAAGCCCCGATGACGGTACAGAATCCTGAATTAAACACAGCTGATACCTCCTGGTTCTCCTCCTCCTCTTTTATCGTCACCTTCTGGATTTCAGATGCGAGGTCAGACAAATCCAAATGAAGCTACAAACATCAAAACAATGATTATTACCATATTACCCCAGACCTCATAGTACCATATTACCGAGAGAGCTCATAGTACCGTATTACCCCACTAGAGAACTCATAGTCAGGTTTCAGCTCTATAGTTAGATTTAATCTTGGGTCTTCATGATACTTGACATCACTAATGTACTTCTAGTTTATAAAATAAATCTGTTATTGTGTTAATACTGTTGAATCTCTGGCTCTTATGTGGTAATAACCACTGAATCCCCTGACATGACACAAGTCAAATCCTTTTTTGTGTAAATGTGATGATGTCGGTGTGTTTGAGTCTTACGTTGTTTCCAGGTTTTAGTGAACATCTCTGCAGCAGAGCAGATGAGTCCAGTTGAGACTCTTCTGTCAGGCCTCCTCTCACATCTGAAAACAGCCATACAGGAAGTAAAGTTACTGGCTGATCACAGTGACCTCATTGTGACCTCACTGTAACCTCACTGTGACCTCACTGTGGTTTTTGATGAAGTCATCACCTGTAGCTCTCATTTGATTGGCTGCATCCTTCTCCGCACCAGGAGGTAACGTCCCGCCCCTCTTGTTGTTCTTCTTCTCTTTTCTGTTTCCTGAAAAGACAGACCCCCACAAGGTTCTTGCCCCGCCCCCTTCCACCTGTCTGGGCCCCTTCAGCTTGAGGAGGAGTGCCCCGCCCCCACCCTCTACAGGGGGAATGAAGACTCGGGGGAGGCTGAATGCCCCTCTCGGGCCCCTTTTCTTAGACCCCGCCTCCTCTCTCTCTGACCCTGCCTGTTCACCATCTTGCTCCCCTTCTCTTTCATGTAGGAGGAGGGGCTTCTTGATGTCATCAGATGAGCCCCTCCCTCCAGCGGGTTTCCCCTGAACAACAGGTGGAACTGTGTCTTCGTCCTCGTCGGGGGCGGAGTCAGACTTGGTGATGAAGGAGGCGGTCAACGACGTGTCACAATGTGTGATGTCACTTCCTGCTGCTGAAGAGACACTCTGCCAGATAAGGGGAGAAAACTCCTCCTCTGAGAAGGAGTACACAGTATGGAGGATAAATTACACAGCACAAAGCACTTCCTACACAGTACTCTGCACCGTACGAAACACAAGAAGGAGGACAAACAACACAAGAACACAACTCTACCAGCAGTATTCCAGAAAGAAGGTTCAACAAACTCTGAGTCTATCCCTGAACTCTGAGATAAGAAACTCTGAGTCTCCGGTTCCAGAACAGCTGATCTGTATGTATGTTCACCCTGAGCTAAGCGCGCGCATGAGTATTATAAAAAGCATCATCAATGGAGCCCCGATATCACGAGTCACCATGACAACTCATGATATCGGTTGGATAGTTGGAGGTGCTTCTGCAGGTCCACGGTGAATATGAGCATGTATTTCACCACAAAGGCAATACAGTTGCAGCAGCAAAGGAGAGAAAGACGGCATGGGAAAAGACTGCTGCCCGAGTCAACGCGGAAGTTTGAATGTACTATTGCACTGACTTAACATTTAGCCGTAAGATCGTAGCAGCCTACAGTTATGAATATAAGTAGGAAGTTTAAATGTACTATCCCACTGACATAACATTTAACCACAAGATCATAGCAGCTTATAGTTATGAATATAAGTAGGAAGGAAATCTGATTTTCATGTAGGTGCAATCCAACAGGGTAAAAAGGACCTGGAAGCAGCTAAAAATGAAATATAAAAACATACTTCAAATAGGTAAGGCATATATTGCTAGGCTGTGATTGCGCCTGACTTTAATTTTAATTCAGTTTTTTATAATTGACTTAGGCTATTGAACAAAGTAAATATTAATTCAGTGGCTACTTGAAATAGTAAATTGTTGTTTTTACACATGTTCTCACTTAATACCCCACATAGCAGACACTTCCACATTTTTATTTTATACCTATTGAAGTCATTTAAAATGTGACGCTGTAGCGACACCAACACACATCAAAATACTAATTAAAGTATTGAGGTTAATTTTTCTCACAGCTCTACAAACTGTTGCCTTTCAGAAGTGCTCTGCATCCACGATGTTGTATAGAAAACTACCGTTTGCAAAAAACCATAGCGCGATGCATAAAACTGTGCTCTGATGTAAGTGCACGTCCAGAGGAACAGAGGTAGCGTTATAACAGATATTCCTCTGGAAATGATAAAACGTCTCATCTGTGTCGGAAGACTCTCTCGCCACGTTAAGCATTTTGAATCACGAAGGCTTCGATGTCAGTCGGATTTGGTAGGAATGGGCAATCCATGTCTATCAGCTTTCTTCATGTGGGAGGAGACAGGTAGAAACTCTGGGTTTCTTGTAGAAAACCTGCCAGCGAGCAGGTTATGTTCACAGGGTCTGTTACCATGATGATTGACTCAGAGTTTCAGTTACCTCTCTTTCTGGAACGGGTGACTCAGAGTTTCCCTGAATTCAGGGTTAACTTACTCTGAGTTTCCACATAACCCGCTTTCTGGAATACTCCCCAGGAGGACAAACAACACAACAACAACACAACTCTACAGCAGGAGAACAAACAACACAACAGCATCCAAATAACAAAAACACAACAAAACAACACACGAACACATCCCAATCTCACAACGACAACAACAACAACACTGAACAACAAGCAGAGATTCTACAGACCCAACACTAACCGTTACTGGAATCTTCCTTTTCTTTCTCCTCTTTCAGGTGGACTTGCTGCTTCAGAGTTTCCCTCCATGAAGCCTTGGCCACCTCTGAGGTCACACCATGACGATGACCACAACCTTCCACTTCCCCCTCTTCCTCCATCTCTGACTCTGAACTGAAAGGACAAACACAAGTTGAGACTGTTGAGGAGGGAGACGAGATGTACGGAAGATTGATACTGCCTGTATATAAACAATATTAATAATTATACATCAATCATACTTCTGATTAGTTAGTCAAGATTTTTTACTTTAAAACTTAAAGTCACTATTTTGATTTATTTATTTATTTAATCTATTCAGAAAAAAAATATATTTTCGATCTAAAAATCTTGAAACTGATGAAAAGGCCAAAATATTGTCAAAACACTGTCAACACATTATCAACATACTATCAACATACTGCTAACATACTGCCAACATACTGCAAAAATACTGTCAACATACTGTCAACATACAACTACAATGATGATTTAATATAGCTGGAAACTAGCAAAACTCTGTTTTGGTCTCTATTTCAGGAGAAACAGGCTTCAGGGTTTAATTCATATTTTAGAGGTATCTCTATATGCTATGTATTATCTATATGCTGTGTTTTATCTTTTAAAGTTCACGAATAATTGATTTTCTTCGCTTGGCGTCAATGACCTTCCATACTGAGAAGCAAAGGGCCATTCATACTGATTGAGATACAGCGACACAGAGCAGACTCAGACCTGGAGCTGTGCTGGATCTTGTCCATGCTGAGGTTGAAGCGATTCAGCATCTCCTCAGAGATCTCAAAGACCTCCTTTGGCTCCTCAAAGACCTTCTCTGGCTCATTAAAGACCTGCTCACGCTCCTCAAAGACCTCCTTTGGCTCCTCAAAGTCATCCTCTGGCTCCTTAAAGACCTCCTCGGGCTCCTCAAAGACCTTCTTTGGCTGCTCAAAGACCTCCTCTGGCTGCTCAAAGACCTCCTCTGGCTCTTCAAAGACCTCCGTGGGCTCCTCCAGCAGCTGCGTTTCCATCTTTGTTGAGCTTCGGTGGTGTTTCTCCAGCTCCATCCTCTCCGGCGTCACCACCATCACAGGAGCCACTGGCGACAAAGCAGCGCAGACACAAACACACACACACACACACACACACACACACACACACACACACACACACACACACACACAATAAAGCCCACGGTGATTCCCGTTGAAGGAGCACGCTCGGTGTTAACAGGTATGAAGGCTGAAAGCACGACGCAGCTGAAGCCAGCTCACCTGAGGAGATCAGAGCGTCTGCAGAGGAGCGTGAAGGAGCTGAGTCCAACGACGCCTGTGGAGAAAACAAACACACTTCACCTGGTGGTTGATGGTTGACTGTAAAGCTAAAGCTGAAGCTCTTACGCTGGTCGCTGGCTGGGAAGAGGCTGCACTGCTGGTCGCGTGGTGCTGGAGACAGTAAAACCTCCCTGACAGCAGAAGAAGAAACACTCTGTTTTATATCAACATTCAAACTCCAGACAGGTCATGTGACGGCCCCAGTGGCTGCTGGGAGAGTTCACAAAGCCAACAAGTCCAGCTATTGTGTATATTGTGTGTATAACACACAAACACACACACTCTTGTTTTCATCACGTTAGAGGGCAATACATTGACTTGCATTCATTATATGCACACATAAACACACACACACACACACACACACACACACACACACACACACACACACACACACACACACACACACACACACACACACACACACACACACACACACACACACACGCACACACAGACTTGGTTTTGGACCAAACATGTAAATTATACATATTTAGAAAACACATTATATATTAATAATAATCGTTGAGGATATTAGTGCCAGTGAAAGGTTCCACTGGAGGTCCCAAAGACTCATGGTTGAGCCAGTCGTAGGCGTACCTGCCTGGCCTTATTATAATATTAATAATACTCACGGTGCAGCCGGTCATAGGCATACGCCCCAGCCTCATGATAATATTAATAATAATAATTATTAATACTAATACTGACCGTGGACCCGGTCGTAGACATCCCCCCGGTTCCATGATAATATAAAATAATTAATTTTAATACTCACGGTGCAGTTGACCATAGGCGTACCCTCTTCCCGCCCGGCCTCATGATAATATCAATCATATTAATTCTAATACTCACGGTGCAGCCGGTCGTAGGCGTACCCTCCTGGCCGCAGGAAGCTGCTGCAGGAGGAACACTGGAAGCAGCTGCGATGGAAGAACAGACTCTCTGCACTCAGACGCTCCATCAGGTAAACTCTCTTCTGGCAGAAGAAGCACACGGCACTGCAAGGGGGCTGCAGACAGACAGGTAGGTAATGGTAAATGGACCTGGTAATGGTAAATGGACCTGTATTTGTATAGCGCTATTCTAGTCTTCTGAATACTCTAAGTGCTTTTACACTTCATGACATCATTCACCCATTCACACACGGCACATCAGTATTATCAACCATTCATACACCGTAGGCACAGCTACAGGAGCAATTCTAGGGTTTAGTGTCTTGCTCAAGGACACATCGACATGGGCTAGCAGCGCCAGGGATCGAACCACCTCTGATTGAAAGACGATCCTGCAGACAGACAGGTAGGGTCAGACAGACAGACAGGTCACACAGACAGATAGGTCCTGCAGGGGGGCTGCAGACAGACAGGGCCACACAGACAGGTAGGTCAGCTGATCAATATGGGATTCTGGTGCCGGTGGTAAGGCAGTAAAGTGACAGCTGGTAAGCTGTGCTGCTCAATGGGAACTATTGTTATTGATCTGCACATTGATCACATGAACCATTTCACGCTGCAGAGCTTCAGCAATTAGACCGAGCCAGAGGACAAAACAACAGCTGACTCTTTATTTTAGTCGGAGGTCGCATGACTGCAGACGCCTCACGCGATACCCAGAATGCACTGCAGCACCGTACCAGCTTCTCAGACTGCAACTTGATCTTCTCTTTGAACCGGAGACTCATCTGTTCCTGTTGTAGGGTCCGCCTCCTCTGAAGGGGCGTGGCCATAGAGACAGACAGGAAGTTACTCAGCACTCCATACTGCAGTGATACTACTCTAAGATACTGTAGTACTACTCTTAATTGACTGGTACTCAACAATTTTATTTATTATACCAGAGACCTGGACAAGTGACTCTGAACCATACACACACACACACACCTATTATATATATATATATATATATATATATATATATATATATATATATATATATATATATATATATATATATATATATATATATATATATATATATATATATAGACACATACACATATACATATACATATATATATATATATTATTTGTGTATATATATATATAATATATAATTAATGGCAAGTAAATATTTTAATTGTTTGACAGCCACTAATATATATATATATATATATATATATATATATATATATATATATATATATATATATATATATATATATATATATATATATATATATATATATGTATATATATATATATATATATATATATATATATATATATATATATATATATATATATATATATATATATAGATATATATATATATATCTATATCTATAGATATACATACACACACACACACACACACACACACACACGCACGCACGCACACACACACACACACACACACACACATACACACCAACTGGTCTCTAATGGTCTCTTCTAGTCTCTACTGGTCTCTACTGACTCCCCGTGTGTACCGGTCTCCATGGTGGACTTGGACCCTCAGCCTGAGGGGTTTTGGTGAGAATGGACAACAGCTCCCCCTGCTGGTCCAACACAGCGTACCGTCAGTCTTATTGTTGGTTAATGAGTTCATTATTAATATAAAGTATTAATATCAGCGTCTATATAGTAATAATAACAATCATTAATACACTTAAAGCTTCTAGTGATATTATAGTATAGTAATTATAGATTCATTTTTGTTCTGCAGGGTAATTAATAACTTGATCATGTTTGATAGATTAACACCTACAGTGTTTACATCGAATACAACGAAGCAGGTTTTCATGATGAGGATTATTGATCATAAATCAGAAGCCTCTCTGGAGGATCACCTGCCGACGTAAAGCCATCGCAGAAGAAGAAGGAGAAGAACTGTTGTCCAGCTTCGCCTGCAGCTGATTGGCCATCAGACGCACTCTGGAGCAACCAGCCTCGCCCACAAAGGCCTCGCCGTACACCTGGATGACATCATTGGTGGTCAGGTCACATGAGTGGAAACAGGGGAGTCTTGTTGATGAAAACCAGAATAACCTCATGTGGGACAACAGAGACCTCCTGCTGGTCTGGAGCCTCCTTACTGGTCCTCCTCCGCTTGTCCACTGCGTCGCTGCACTCCTGGAGAGACAAAGAGTCACCAAGAATCCTCAAGAGTCTTCAAGAATCATAAAGAGTCAAAAAAAGAGTCATAAAGAGTCATCAAGTGTCATAAAGTGTCATAAAGTGTCTTAGAAGGGACAGACAGTGGACAGAGACGGCGCCGGACCTTTGGGTTCCTCTTCCTGGACGGACTGAGTTCTAATCTGCTTAGCAGGGAGGCCGGCGTGATGAGAGCTGACCTGAGGTCAGCGCTGAGACCCAGACCACCTGGAACAGGAAGTCAGGGCTTTAGGAGTCTTTCTGGAATTATTATGATTATTAACTATATCAATTAGGAGACTTAATAAAATTATTAAAATCCTGGGATCTATAATACTTATTATAATGATCATATACATATAATAAGGGTTATAATTATATAACTTATCATATTTGAGAATTATGAAAACTATAGAAATCATGAAAAGTAGAAAAAGTATATGATAATTCATTATTACATTCATATTATATTAATAAGAATCATATTGACTATTCATCTCACCAGCAGGAGGCAGCGTATCCTTTAACAGCTGGTAGAACTGACTCAGGTACATCACCATCGACAGAGAATCCGGTTCTGCGACAGAATTCATCTCATCGACTGTCATCAGTGGAGAAATCCCAAAATGACGTTCAGCCACATCGAAGCTCAGACGAGTGTTTTCCTCAATGGAGGACGAGTCCAGAGAGTCAAAGTCTCTGAGGACAGACAGGTATATATATATATATATATATATATATATATATATATATATATATATATATATATATATATATATATATATATATATATATATATATATATATATATATATACATGCACACACACAGACACAGACACACACACACACACACATAACTGAGTTACAACATTTTTATAACTTTTGCTTTTTGTGTTTGCATCTTTTTCACCTGTCCACATGATTACATGAGCATTATCATATAATAATAATAATAATAATAATAATAATAATAATAATAATAATAATAATAATAACAACCATCCGGCAGATCAGAAAGGGAAAGCAGGGCCTACCCCAGGCTGTTGTCAGCGGGGGAGGGGAACTGCTGACGTCGGACGGTGGAAAGAACACTTTGAGGAACTCCTAAACCCGGCCAACATGTCCCCTGGGGAGGGGGCAGCGCCTGAAGACCTTGGGGTGGTCTTCACCCATATCCCTGGCAGAGGTCACCAAGGTTGTTAAAGAGCTCCTTGGTGGCAAGGCGCCGGGGGTGGATGAAATCCGCCCTGAGATGCTGAAAGCGCGGGACATTGCTGGGCTGTCTTGGCTGACACGCCTTTTCAGTGTCGCATGGGGGTCGGGAACAGTGCCCATGGACTGGCAGACCGGGGTGGTGGTTCCCATCTTCAAGAAGGGGGACCGGAGAGTGTGCTCGAACTATCGTGGTATCACACTACTCAGCCTCCCGGGAAAAGCTTATGCCAGGGTGCTGGAAAGGAGACTCCGAACGCTTGTCGAACCTCGGATTCAAGAGGTGCAGTGCGGATTTCGTCCCGGCCGTGGAACAGTGGACCAGCTCTTTACCCTTGCGAGACTACTGGAGGGATCTTGGGAGTTTGCCCAACCAGTCTACATGTGCTTTGTGGACTTGGAGAAGGCTTTCGACCGGGTCCCTCGGGGAGTTCTGTGGGGGGTGCTGCGGGAGTACGGGGTGCCGGATCCGTTGGCACGGGTTATCCGGTCTCTATACGCCTGCAGTAGGAGTTGTGTCTGTATCCTCGGTATTAAGTCAGACACGTTCCTGGTGGGTGTTGGCCTCCGCCAGGGCTGCCCTTTATCACCGGTCCTGTTTGTGACTTTCATGGACAGGATTTCTAGGCGCAGCCGGGGGGCGGAGGTAATCCGGTTCGGGGGCCTCGGGATCGCCTCTCTGCTGTTTGCAGATGATGTGGTCCTGTTTGCTTCTTTGGACCGTGACCTCCAGCATTCGCTGGGGCGTTTTGCAGCCGAGTGTGAAGCGGCAGGGATGAGGGTTAGCGCCTCCAAATCCGAGGCCATGGTTCTCTGCCGGAAACCGGTGGATTGCTCCCTTCAGGTGGGGACAACATGCCTGCCCCAAGCGAAGGAGTTCAAGTACCTCGGGTCTTGTTCACGAGTGAGGGTAAGGTGGAGCGGGAGATCGACAAGGCGGATCGGTGCGGCTGCAGCAGTAAAACCGGCGCTGTACCGGTCCGTCTTGGTGAAGAGGGAGCTGAGTCGGAAGGTGAAGCTCTCTATTTACTGGTCGGTCTACGTTTCAACCCTCACCTATGGTCACTAGCTCTGGGTCGTGACCGAAAGAACGAGGTCGCGGATGCAAGCGGCCGAAATGAGCTTCCTCCGTAGGGTGGCCGGGCTCAGCCTTAGAGATAGGGTAAGGAGCTCGGACATCAGGGGGGAGCTTGGAGTCGAGCCGCTGCTCCTTCGTATCGAAAGGAGTCAGCTGAGGTGGTTCGAGCATCTAATCCGGATGCCTCCTGGACGCCTCCCATTAGAGGTTTTCCAGGCGCGTCCAACTGGGAAGAGGCCCCGGGGAAGACCCAAGACACGCTGGAGGGATTATATCTCCCGGCTGGCCTGGGAACGTCTCGGGGTCCCCCAGAACGAGCTGGAAAATATTGCGGGTGAAAGGAAAGCCTGGGTCGGTCTGCTGGGTGTGCTGCCACCGCGACCCGACGCCGGATAAGCGGCGGAAAATGGATGGATGGATAATGAGCTCAGTCTGGTAACATTATCATATACTACTAATATAATAATAATGATAATAATGGAATAATTATAATAATCCCACATGAGCTCAGGCTGGTCACATTATGATATACTAATAATAATGATAATAATCAAATAATAGTAATCTTACATAATAATAATAATAATAATAATAATAATAATAATAATAATAACCCTACATGAGCTTGGGCCGGTGGCGGTGGATCAGGGCGCAGAGGGCGAGGCCGTTCTTCCAGGAAGTCGTGAGGTCTCTCACTGCAACGCCATGGTAACCACGAGTCTGCGCCTGACACCAAGCCAGCAGCTGATTGGACGGAGAGAACGAACCTATCAAAGAGTAAGAGACAGACAACCAATCAGAGAGCAGGAGACCAATCAGAGAGCAAGAGACAGGCGACCAATCACCTCACAGCTCATTATCCGAGTCCCTCTTATTGAACTCACTGAATCTGGGAGACGGCAGGCGGTTGACATCACCGTCTGTGTTAAGCCCCGCCTCCTCACCTGTGTCCACCAGGTGTCTCACCTGAAATAATAATCACACAATGTGAACCTGTCTGTGTGTACCTGTCTGCGTGTACCTGTGTGTGTGTACCTGTGTGTGTGTGTGTATGTGTTTGTCTGTCTGTGTGTGTGTATGTACATCTCTGTGTGTACCTGTATGTGTACCTGTGTGTGTGTGTGTGTGTGTGTGTGTGTA
>NW_027176187.1:827500-857500 GCF_023055335.1 Clinocottus analis | reverse complement strand
ATTCCTGGTTCCCCGAAAGGCTTGCATGGCTGTTGACCCTCACTGCTGTTTTGTTTGAATTATTTTATTTACCTGTATTCTTGGTTTTGTTTGCCTTTGTTGACATCATTTTCTGCTGCATGGTTTTGTTTTATTTTGCTTTTGTTTAGCATTGTGTTGTGCTGCTTGGCTTTTGTTTTGCACGTTTAGTTCTTAGTTGACGGCCTACAAGGATATTAAGACATACCTTTGGTTGTTTTGTTTTAGATGTGTTGGGATGTTCCGTGTTTTTATAATCTGGTTAAGTGCTACAATAGATGTTATATTCTTTTGAACTGTTCCTTTCGTGTCCTGAATTCACCCACCGTCACATGGATCTCTAGGGCCCCGTGTGCGGCTCTTGGTTACATTTTGGCGTTGTTGGCAGGATCCAGTGGTGGTTTGGGTGGGCTTACGAGATAAGGATTTGATTTTGGTTTTCTATTCATAACTAGTTTGTTCGTTTTTTAAATTTATTTATACAGTAGTGTGCACATCGAGGGACTGGCTGAGTGATTGGTGCTGCCCTGCCTTGGGTTCTCCTGACTAAGTTAACGTGCATCTATTGACGGTGCCTTTACTGATTTACCTTCATTTCAGCCATGGCCAGTGAGCTACAGGAATTGACAGACTTGGTACAGCAGCTGCGGTCAGAAAAGGAGCAGCTGCTACAGGAGCTAGCAGGAGCCCATTCACCCGAGCCAGATCCCGATAGCCCCGTAAGTTCACAACACCATGTTCCCGACAATCGTTTCCCTGTTGAACGTTTGCTGTATATCCCTCGGGAGCGAAAATGTCCAACCTTTAGGGGAACATCTGGGATCCTAGTAGAGGATTGGATTGAAGAGATGAGGGCCACTCTCAGGACCAGGCAGCTACCACCAGTTGATCAAGCTTATTTTATATATGATCATCTAGACGGGGAAGCAAAGGATGAGATTAGGTACCGGCCTCGAGCAGATAGGGAGGACCCCAGGAAAATCTATACTATTCTCCAAGATTTGTATGGTTGTGCCAAATCTTATGTTGCTTTGCAGCACAGTTTTTTTTTGCTAGGAAACAGCAGGAAGGGGAATCATTGCAAGAATTTTCCCATGCCCTGTACTGTCTTATGGAAAAGGTTGAACGTTGTGCTCCAAGAGGAATGAGCAGTGCCCCCACTCTCCTTAGAGATCAATTTGTGGAACATGTTATCGATGCTGATCTTCGTAGAGAGTTAAAACGAGCCGTACGACAACACCCTGGTTACACTCTTTTGGATATCAGGGCAGAGGCAATTCACTGGGAGCGGGAGGGTCGACCTGATGAGCCTAGGGGTAGGAGTTATTCAGTCCCTTCCTTTAGTGCCATGCAGTGTTCAGAGGTTAAGGCACCTACTAGCTTTGGTAACGCAGAAATGGCGGCGTTAAGGCACATGCTACAGAAACAACAAGAATAGCTAAACCAATTGACACAGGGCCTGGTGGCACTACAGGCAGCCTCCAGGCCCCTCGTTAAACCAACACGCCCAAATACAGTGATATGTAGGCGGTGCCAAAAACCAGGCTACTATGCCAGGGAGTGCCAAAATGAACGTATTGACTCCCAGATTCAACAGTCCAGGCCCTCCCATCCTACAGCAGCGACATTTGCTGCTCAGGAAGCGGGAAACTTCTTCCCCCTGATGTGAGGAGTCAAGCATCAGGAGGGGAGGACACCGGCTCAGATGCACAGAGACCAGCGGCCCAGACTGTGACCCCTAATTTGGTCGCACCTTGCCCGACGGTAACAGTTAGTCTAGGAGATGTCCATGTTAACCTACTACTAGATACAGGTTCTATGGTGACAACTATTGTTGAAAGTTTCTTCCTTCAGCATTTCCAGACCGCTCCTAAGTCCTGCCACTGGCTTCAGTTGCATGCAGCCAATGGGCTAGAAATTCCCTATGTTGGCTATTTAGAACTGGATGTTACAGTTTTCGGCAAGGTCGTACCACAGCGAGGTATTCTGGTCATAAAGGATCCCCCAGGCCAAAATGGCCCCGCAGCCACCCCCGGTGTCCTAGGCATGAATGTAATTAGGGAGTGCTATCGACAATTGTTCAGTCAACATGGCCCTGACCTCTTTGACCTACCCATACTGCAACAGGCCCCTCCTTTGTGGCAGCAGGCGTTACAAAATTGCCACCATGCTCAGTCCCACCTAACTCCCGCAAAGACAGGATTGGCCCGAGTGAGAGGTAGGTTTACTATACCTAAAGGTTCCGTTAAGTGGGTTACTGCTACATGTTCTTCTCACTTTAGTGAGCCCGCAGGTGCCGCATTGATTGAGCCTCTTGGCAATGGCTGGTCCCTCCCTGAGTGTGTGCTGATCTCTCCAGCCATGGTCACAGTGACTAAAGGTACAGTGTATGTGCCGGTAATAAATATTGGTGAGACGGATGTCCTTCTATATCCGCGTCACCCCATAGGGCATTTGAGTCAGGCTCAGATTGTAAGTTTGCCAGAGGGGATCTCTACTGTGGAGCATGAGTCGGGTGGGGTTATGGCTACGCTTTCCAGTCAAGAAATTCAGGTCAGCCCCGTCAGAGAGCAACTCGAGGCTATGGATTTGTCTGCACTTTCCGAGCTAGATCAGAGAAAGGTTAGATCTATGCTCCTTGAGCGTGAGACTGTGTTCGCAGCCTCTGACCTGGACCTTGATTGCACTAATCTCGTGACGCATGACATCCCCTTACTTGACAGTGTTCCAATCAGGCAGAGGTACAGGAGACCCCCCCCCCCCCCCGCTCCCCTTCTGACTATGACGAGGTTAGGGCCCACATACGTCAATTGTTAGACAGTCGGGTTATATGTGAAAGCTGTAGCCCATACGCCTCCCCTATTGTTCTGGTGAGGAAGAAGGATGGTAGCCTAAGACTCTGCGTGGACTACAGACTGTTAAATGGCAAAACACGGAAGGACGCCTTTCCGCTACCACGGATTGAGGAGTCCTTGGACGCCCTGTCTGGAGCCAAGTGGTTCTCTACCATTGACTTGACTAGTGGCTACCATCAGGTCCCAGTCACGGAGCAGGACAAGATGAAAACAGCCTTTGTCACCCCCTTTGGACTATTTGAGTTCCAAAGAATGCCATTTGGCTTATGCAATGCTCCCAGTACATTTCAGCGGCTGATGGAGAGGATGTTTGGCGACCAACACTGCCGTTCCCTGCTGCTGTACCTCGATGATGTCGTGTTTTCCTCCACAGTAAATGAGCACCTCAGTTGCCTCGGCCTAGTTTTGGGTTGATTCCATAGGGAGGGGTTAAAAGCTAAACTTGAGAAGTACCATTTCTTTCAACAAGAGGTACAATACTTGGGGCATGTAGTGTCTGCTGCCGGTGTCTCTACAGATCCCAGAAAGATTGCTGCTGTGGCCGACTGGGCGAGCCCAGGTACTGTCCCGGAACTCCGGTCATTCCTGGGCTTTGCCAGCTACTACAGACGTTTCGTCGAGGGGTTTGCCAAGCTGGTTTCACCCCTCCACAAAGTGGTTGCTGATCTGACGGGAAAGAAAAACTGCCGAGGCCAGGGAGTTGCCCTGAGGGATGCCTGGACCCCCCAGTGTGAAGAGAGCTTCAGAGAGCTAAAGGCAAGGATGGTGGCTTCACCTGTATTGGCTTATGCTAAATTTCACCTTCCTTTTATTTTAGAAGTGGATGCCAGTCATGATGGTCTGGGGGCAATACTTTCTCAGGAGCAGGAGGGAAAGGTTAGACCCATTGCCTATGCTAGCCGGAGCCTTCACCCGGCAGAGAAAAACTACAGCTCCATGAAACTCAAGTTTCTGGCCATGAAATGGGCAATGACACAGAAGTTCTGTGAGTATTTGCTGGGCCACAAGTGTATGGTATGGACTGATAACAACCTACTTGGTCACTTACGCACCGCAAAATTGGGGGCTACAGAACAGCGCTGGGTGGCCGAGCTGGCAGTCTTTGAATACACCGTGCGGTACCGCCCGGGACGTAGCAACCAAAATGCAGATGCACTGTCTAGGAAACAGCCGTCTTATGACGAAGCAGCCACCATCCCGGTCCGCCCCGGGACCTTTGTGCCAGGCACCATACAAGGGACTGTTGTGACTGTGGCAGAAATTGCCCAATATGCTATCTCTGCTGTCCCAGAGCGATCGACCGATGACCTGAGGGCACTGCAAGGAGCTGATCCGGCCATTAGCGCTGTTATGTTTTTTTTAACCAGCAACAGCGGACGCCGGGCCGCGAAGAAAGACACAAACTCCATCCTGCAACGCGGGGTTGCTGCACCAGTGGGACCGTCTCACCGTGACAAGTGGACTTCTGTACAGGACTTACCAGCGGCCTGAAGGGGGAGAGTGTGTCTACCAGCTGGTGCTTCCAGAGAGCCTGAGGGAAGAAGTGTTCCAGCAGCTGCACAGCCACCATGGTCACCAAGGTATCGAGCGCACCACGGAGCTCATTCGACAAAGGTGCTATTGGCCGGGAATGGGGAAAATGATTAAAGACTGGTGCCAAACATGTGGGAGATGCAGTGTAGCAAAGAAGACGCAACCACCTGTTCAAGCTCCTATGGGCCATTTGCTAGCCTCCAGACCTAATGAAATCCTGGCCATTGATTTCTCATTGCTGGAGTCTGCTAGAGATGGGAGGGAACAAGTGTTGGTGTTGACCGATATTTTCTCCAAGTCTACACAGGTCTTTCCAACCAGAGATCAACGAGCCTCTACAGTGGCTGATGTACTAACTAAGGAGTGGTTCTACAAATTCGGAGTCCCAGCTTGACTGCATTCCGACCAGGGGCGCAGTTTCGAAAGCACAATAATCCAACAATTGTGTGAGTTGTACGGCATCAAGAAGTCTAGGACCACCCCTTATCACCCACAGGGTAATGGCCAATGTGAGCGTTTTAACAGGACCCTACATGACCTCCTTCGCACCTTGTCGGCTGAACAGAAGCACAGATGGCCGGAGTACCTCCAACAGGTCCTGTTCAGCTACAATACCACACCACACCAAACTACAGGTCAGTCCCCCTTCCTGTTAATGTTTGGACATGAACCTCAGCTGCCCATAGATTTCCTGCTGGGCCGCGTGGAAGAGCCAACAGAGGGTGAAGTCTGCAACTGGGTACAGGAACATCAGCGACGACTGCAGGTGGCAGTGGAGAGTGCCCGGGAAAGGATGAGGCAGGCTGCAGCCCAGCGAAAAGAGAGGGCAGACCAAAGGGCTCAGGAGGAAGCGTTGCAAGCAGGACAACCCATCTACCTTCGAGACTACTCACATAGAGGAACGAACAAAATCCAGGATGCCTGGAACCCTGCAGTGTTTTAGGTGGTGAGACCTCCCGCGCAAGGAGGTGCAGTGTATGCTGTTGCCCCACAACATAAGCTGACAGAGGTACGTCACGTGCATCGTTCTATGCTCAAGCCTGTGTCGGTCCCTGGTTGCCACCCTATTCCCATAGTTGAACCTGACCCAGCTACGACAAGCCCGGACACAGGCGCGTGTGACCGGTGGATGGCAGTCGGATGGGCAACCGGACCAAGGGACCCCCAGCCTGTCGGAGTACAAGTCCCACCTGAAGTCGACTTGGTATTTCATTCTGTAGCGCCTCCAGCAGTTTCGCCTGAGGCTTCTACTAGTTCCAGTCCACCTCCCTGTCCCGAGGTGGGAAGAAAGTCTACTCATAAGACAGCTGGTAAACACTCAAATCCTCACCATTTGCCAGTGACAGTCGGGGGGAAGTGCTGACGGGGCTACAAATTCCCAGATACTTGGCTCTAGTATGTCTAATCGGGTTTTTCTTAGAAGTTGGTAAATTGTCAGGCCGCCAATTTAAAAAAATCTGGGACAGACTCATGAAATGTCCGTCGTGAGCCACCGTAGGACAGAGTAAGCCCTAGCTCCTCCCACTTCCTGATTGTTAATTAGTCTTGGCCGGTACATAAGCAACCACCATTAGCTGCCTCCTTTCTCTCTCTGGCCCCCAGGCTATGGTAAGGTTTGACTTGGGATCACTAAATTGAGGCCCATTTGCAATAGCGTTCACCTTGTGCCCTCTCTCTTTGACTCCCAGGTTTCAGTCCAGCTACAGGGATTCCTGGTTCCCCGAAAGGCTTGCCTGGCTGTTGACCCTCGCTGCTGTTTTGTTTGAATTATTTTATTTACCTGTATTCTTGGTTTTGTTTGCTTTTGTTGACATCATTTTGTGCTGCATGGTTTTGTTTTATTTTGCTTTTGTTTAGCATTGTGTTGTGCTGCTTGGCTTTTGTTTTGCACGTTTAGTTCTTAGTTGACGGTCTACAAGGATATTAAGACATACCTTTGGTTGTTTTGTTTTAGATGTGTTGGGACGTCCCGTGTTTTTATGATCTGGTTAAGTGCTACAATAAATGTTATATTCTTTTGAACTGTTCCTTTTGTGTCCTGAAGTCACCCACCGCCACATGGATCTTTAGGGCCCCGTGCGCGACTCTTGGTTACAATATCACAAAATGTGAAATTAAAACTTGAAACCATCAAATACAAGAAGTATTGACAGCTTGTCGCTACAAACTCAACACAACAAAATCCCGATTGTTTGCATTCCTGGCTCCTCGATGGTGGAATGAGCTGATGTCAATTACATTGACATCAGGACAGCAGAAAGTGTCTACATCTTCCGTCGCAAACTAAAAACTCATCTTTTTCGACTATACCTTGAATAAAGACAATGACAGCAGCACTTAGACAGCACTTCGATGGCTCTTACTGATAGCACTTAGTAGTTTGACTTTATTTAAGAAATTGTTCTTTCTTGATTCTTGTTGTTCCTACTTCATACTTACGGTTGAATGCACTTATTGTAAGTCGCTTTGGATAAAAGCGTCAGCTAAATGACATCTAATGTAATGTAATAATGACGTGACTGTGTTCAGGTCACATGACCCATCTGAGTGTGTGTGTGTGTGTGTGTGTGCGTGTGTGTGTGGAGGGAAAGAGGGGGGAGGAGGGGTTCTCGGTACAGCTGGATCTGTCCTGTATGAAACTCTTTGTTCTATTTACTGTGACTGTCAACACAAACATGCTTTCGCTCTCTCTCAAAAAAAAACACAAACACACACACACACACACACACACACACACACACACACACACACACACTGAACATTCAGTAAAATCTGTCTGATTTTAACGATAGAGATCAAACCTGGACGCCCTAATACATACACACGAAAATACACAAACACATCCACATAAAGACACACCCCTAAACACACACAGTTCTAATGTTCAGATGTAAATGTAGTAAATGATTCGGTGTTTACTTACGTCTCAGAGCCGCTCTGCAACTGCTGCCAGCCAATCTACTTATCTCACACACACACACACACACACACACACACACACACACACGCACACACACACGCACACGCACACACACACACACACACACACAGTCTCAGGTCAGGGGGCATGGTCAGTGTGCAGACTCCGCCCACTGAGGACAGACAGTAATCTGAGTGTCTCAGCTAACGAGCTTAAGGAGGATCTTCAGCGTCCCCATCAGGCCGAGCGTGAGTTATTAATAATATACCCTAATGACTTGTTCATATCATGAAAACATCATACTATATTATTATGAAATTAAACCCCAAACTTCACCATCCAGGTTCATGCTTCCTGTTTATTAAAGTTTTTAAGTATAAAAAAGGTTCTAATATTTTAATAATTAATTAATTAACTGAGTAATTAAAGTCAGAAAACATCTGATTTCAGAAACAGATTACATTACATTACAGTCTTACAATACCGAACAATACAATAACAATACAAATAATAAAACAATACAAATAATAAAACAGTTTGGTTGGAGATGCCATCAGTTCCTAATTTATGTTGTTTATACATGCTTATATGTTTCTCTCTATTTCTTACATTTTTTAAAGCTTTTGCACTTTATTATTATTATTTACTTTATGTTGGACAGAAGAGCAACGTACTTTCAATTTTTTGCATGTTTGCACATATGTAAAAATTTACAATAAAGCTGACTTTGACTTTGAGGAGCTTTGCTAAAAACAAACAAATAAAGTTAAGTTGCATGAAGTTTAATTAAATTACGTTAAATTACGTTACATTAAGGTAAATTAAGTCAAATGAAGTTACATGAAGTTTAATGTAGATAAATTACGTTAAATTAAGTTGGATGAAGTTAAATGGAGTTATATGAAATGAAGCCCCCTGGTTCAAAGTGAACCAGGAGGCGTTTCTCACCAGCAGAGCTCGTCCTCTCGTCTCTGTAGAGACGAGAGGACGAGCCATGACATGGCCTGTACAGAGCGCAGACTGTACATGCCATGACAAACGGGCTGAGAGCCAGAATCACCGACTGAGACATCAACACCTGAAGGACATACAGAGCCAGATATGGATGACAGGAACATCTGAAAACTCACCTGAGTGATTCTCTGGAAGAAAACCTAACCCACCTGAGCGATGAATGAGCGATCATTCCCCCTCTTCGACTGAACGAAGTACAGAAGCCCATCCCCAAAGACCGAGCCACGACGGGATACACCTGAGGCACAAGCACACCTGTTACACACACACTGATCAATAACCGCGATACAACGTGATAGACAAATTGCATATCCAAGACTGCTCAAAGAATGAGCGAAGCACTACCTTCTTAAATAGCTTATGGTTATCAATACACCAAGGCCAACATGACGTCTTAATGGCTTCATTACGTCTTTAGATTAATCTCTGCATGATATCATAATGTAGCCCGGTCTACAATTATCATCTAGTTATCAAAATGTAAATATTCCTAAAACATTTAGTTCAAAGTCCCTAAGCCTAGACCTACGTTTTGAGTCAGCTTAACAGTTCAAAGTTAGTTAATGCAAATTAAAGTAAATAGTTTTGAGTGATGTGTATTTGATGCAGCCTAACTGTTAGCAGAGTAATCTGTCAATCTTTGTTTTCTGTGTGTTCATTGGGTTATCCTGATATCAGCCAATCCAATGTGCGTCTCAGGTAGAGGGGCGGGACAGTAGATTTCGCGGCATTGTGTTATAGTGAACGGCAGAAGCTACAGACCACCGTTGAATGAACCTGATAGTCTTGCATGAAAGCATAATGTTCAGAACTTAATGGCTGACGACCAGTTACCCTTTGGTTTACACTTATGTGATCTACGCAAGGTAAATACAAGTTGTTTATTATTTTCTATACTTTGACAAACTGTTAAATTGTAAATCGATGTGTTGCTAATCGCGATTAGCATATTATGGTTTTCTTTGCTTTCACACTGTTAGCTCTGTATATAAAACCTGTTAAGATAAGCTGTGCTATAAAACGTCATGAATCAGCATATGGACTGGGCGTTTAGCTGATTTATGTGATTCAGGAGACGGACCTTGGTGACAGAGGAAGGATCGGGAAAGCTCTTGTTGGACCACGATCAAGAACAGTTTCCTGCGTGCGCTGTGTGGACTGTTTCTGCTGTTTTTCTTCTACGCTTTGAAGCCGACCATCACCCCGTTTTCCGCATCCCCCCCCCCCCTAATACTCCTTGGATTTTGTGAGTACTAACAAAACCTGCACGTGCCTTCTTTTGTTTTGTTTAAGCTTGTGTGGACAAGTGAAACGGCCATTACGTTTTAGGCCTCTACGCTCCCAAGCCACGACTCAGGCCTGCAACAGGGGTTTTGTCATTTTGAATGTGTGTGAATGTGTGTGTGTGAGAGTGTGGGTTTAAAAGTATATTGATGTTTACTGTTAATAAATGTATCACTGTGCGTTAAGACAGTTGATGTATTTGTAAAGTGTGTTACCAGAACTGTTTATATCATAATTTCAAAACCAGATAAAGGGACAACATTAGAGGCACAGACCTTTATTTGTTGCTGTGTTAAATTCTATTGGAGGCACCGCCAGTAATGAAGTTTTCCTTATTAGAAAAGTAACGGTTGTAGAAAACCAAACTATTAAATTTATAACACAGGTAATACCGCCGTCATATTTAAAACTGTACCCAGGACCCCGCCCACAGTACTTATACCACAAGCCGATTCAGATAGTATCATAGAGCTACATGGGACGGGTGCTACAATAACAATGGAATTGCACGTTCTTTCAGACAGAGACACACAGATTCCCCAGTCTTATGGCTATCATGATATGGCTATCATGCCGACTTTGTGTGTAAGATTAAACAGAGACAATAAGATGAGAAGTCTGATTATAACAGTGACACAGTAACTGATTAAGAGTGAATATGTTTTTCTTCCAACAAATAACCACCTGAGATACAAACACACCTGTTACCTGAGACCTGATTAATACACACCTGTACCCAGTAAAACCAGGACAACCATGCCGTGTAAATTTAAACGACAGTGAAGTTCATGGAAACCAGAGACCGGAGCAGGAACAGCGACACCGTGAACCCAAACCTGGAGAGCGAGATGAGACAGAGATCCTTATAAACCTGGACCCAGTCAAACTTGGGTCTTTATAAACCTGGAACCAGTCCCATTGGGGTCTTTATAAACCTGGAACCAGTCACACTGGGGTCTTTATAAACCTGGAACCAGTCACACTGGGGTCTTTATAAACCTGGAACCAGTCACACTGGGGTCTTTATAAACCTGGAACCAGTCCCATTGGGGTCTTTATAAACCTGGAACCAGTCACACTGGGGTCCTCATTAACCTGGACCCAGTCACACTGGGGTCCTCATTAACCTGGACCTGGTCACACTGGGCTCCTCATAAACCTGGACCCGGTCACACTGGGTCCTCCTAGACCTGGACCCAGTGACAAGAGAAGACCGGAGGTTGTTACATGGTGTTGCAGATGTTGAGCAACATGAACAAGATGGCCGTCCCCATCTGCAGAACAGTCAGACTCTTTTCACCCCAAAACGTTCAGCAGACAAATAGTCAATGGGACCACTGGAAGAAGAAAAGAGGACAAGAGAGGAAGAAAGAACGAGGAGGAAAGATTTATAGTCTCATAGACTTACAGTCCCAAAGCATCACAGTCCTATGGTCTCTTAGACTCATGGTCTCATAGCATCATAGTCTCATGTGCTCATAGCATCACAGTCTCATTGACTCATAGTCTTATAGTTTCACAGCATCACAGTCTCATGGTATCATGGATTCATAACATCACAGTCTCATAGCGTCAAAGTCTTATGGTCTCATAACCCCCAGGACTCACATGCCACCTCCCCCTGCTGTAGCTCAGGGGGATGAGTGGTCGTCCCGTTACCACAAGGTAGCCGGTTCGATCCCCAGTCCCACAATTCACATTTCGAAGTGTCTCTGAGCACGACACTTAACCCCTCATTGCTCCCCAGGCGCCTCATAGGACAGCCCACTGCTCCTTGATCAAGGATGGGATTAAAAAAAGTGTATGTTGTTGTTGTTGTTGTTGTATGAGCAGGGTCTGGTAGTCTCGAAGCTGGAAGGGGATGCAATGACAGAGGCCATCCTGGTTCTGGTGTTTGACCTGAGGCTCTTGATCCGGTTTCGTCAAACACAACAAGTTATATATATATATATATATATATATATATATATATATATATATATATATATATATATATATATATATATATATATATATATATATTAGTGGCTGTCAAACAATTAAAATATTTACTTGCACATTTATCACATTTATGTTATAGTTAACTCGCGATTAATCGCAATTAAATCGAGAGAGAGAGAGGTGAACATAGCAGTCAGGCTTCGTAGGTCCTGTCGTTGGATGTGATGTGTATTACATCAGCTAAATCCTCGTCCTCCACAACGTTAACAGGCTACACGCAGTAGCATCCATTCCGCAGTTGCTGCAATACGTTTGTTCTTCGTTGTGGTGTCCATGTGTTTCTATCCACACGTAACACGCGCACGCACGCGCATACACACACACACACACATTTTTATTTTATTTTTTTTGTTTTTATTTCATTCTTGTTACCAAGGCTAGAAACTTATGACAGCTAGAGAGGTTTATTTTATTGTTTCCACAAACAAAAAGGGTGACAGAAGAAAAAGTGAAAAAGTGATTAATAATCTGGAAATGTTTGTTAGTATTATGAGAAAAGTTGGATACAATGTTTTTGGAGCTCAACTCCATAGGAACTAAAACTAAAATTCCTAATATTTCATTCTTTTTTGAGCCACTTGTTGAAAGTATTAAATCAACAGAATAATAATTGAAGTTTGAATCAGAATAACAACTCTAAAATATTAGAACCAACAATGAATTGACCTTACAGTAGATCAGCTGCTGTAATACTCTTACATCCATTAATTCTGGAATGGCATATAGATCAAAAAGCTGGGTTAGCTTTATAACCACATAACAACAACAACATAATCTTATTTCAACAGTCAAATATGTTTGAAGCAAGAAAGGCAAAAAAATTCTAAGTAAATAGTAAATCTGCCTTTACTCAAATTAACACAAAATGTGCATTGACTTTTAGATATGTGAATATGTCCCACTACTCTTATTGACCACGATCTTAGCCTTCCCCCTGCTTATCAAGCTGTCGCTGTTTAAGAGTCTGGCTGTGTTATTAATATTTCTTTATACTTATATTCTATTTCAGTGATTTAGCATTTGAAGATTACAATAAGATTCATGTGACACCGATCCATATGTGAACACAACATTTTGTACTGTAGGTGCAGAAGTTATAATTCTAATTCTGTGTTCATGTCACGCCAGAAGTAAAGGGACACTTAAAATATTTTTTTCCGCAATAACAATTTCCATAATTCTTATTATATTCTGGCCTCCGACTACTACCACTAGCCAATTTGTTGTCACGTTATAATGGTCCAAATTTGAATGACCTCCATGAGTCTCACAAGAATATTTTTTCTCAGGCGACATCCATATTTACAATCTGGCATGACTGACATTGAGTGCAGAATTCACGGCTCTGTTGTCACAGCTTTCATTGGCTCAACCTGGGGTTCAGTGGTTGGGGTGGATAGGTCCTCCACCTGCTCTGAATCTGGTTCAGTCACAACAACAGCCACCTGTAGACACACACAGAGAGCAGTACAATGTAAACATGACTTGCAGAGTATATACACATGTTGAATGGTAATGTTAAACCAAAAATGGGGGCCCTGGGGTTTCTGTACCTCCTTATTCCCCAAGTTCAAGTAGTCATATGAACCCCAAATGAGTTCCTATGCCTGTGTGATTTTTATATGTTTTTTGCAAATTAATAATAATTTGAAAGAAAAAAAACACTTTTATACCATATTTTGATTTGATCATAACTATGAACATCCAGCATGGTATGAGCAAAATAGGATTGGAAAGAGGATTGCCATGTAGCTTTCACATCACTACAGAGCAGAGAGCCCTTGTGGAGGCCCCAGTCCTCTTACCGCCTGACCCCACCCTACCGTTTGACCTTGGGGGCCCCACTTCACAGTCCGGACATGTCTTTTATGGAGCCACAGGGCCAGCTGGCACGCTGGATTGAGGAGCTACAGGTGTATGATTTCACTGTGGTCCACAGACTGGGGGCACGCCACGGAAGTGCTGACACGCTTTCACGCCGGCCTTGCAGCGCTGATGGCTACAACCACTTTGAGAAAAGAGAGGCGCAGGATGAAGAGCAGCTGCAACCTGATGTGAAATGTGCTGCAGTGAGCATGGACAGACAGCTGTGGACGCAGCAGACAGTGGGTGCAAACAGGGAGAGGATGTTGACATAAGGCCAATGCTCACTTGGCTGGGATCCCAATAGCGACCACCTTTGGGTGAGGTTACCATGTGTTCTCAAGCCACGAAGGAACTCTGGTAAATCTTTCAAGCCCTGCGCCTGCTTTAGGGCTGCATCACCGAATCAATAAAATCGCTAAAAATCGATTATTAAAAAAGTTGGCAACGAATTTCATTATCGATTCGTTGTGTCGCGTGATTAATACGTCACTCAATAAGTCGCTGAGAAGTTTGAGTATTGAACAAAACCTTGTATCCTCTCGTATGTCACTGCATGGTCGAGTTGCGTGTAAAATAACTTAACAGCTAGGCCGTTGTCGTTCGCTCACTAGCTAGTCGTTCATTCCCCGTGTTTCGATTTTTAGAACACGGCTCACGGGCAAGTCACGTGGTCCCTGCACAGCTGTAAAACACCCTCGCCAAAACCAATAACTTAACTCGAAATAAATAAAAACTCTAACAATTTAGCCCGGGGCGAGATAAAAGACCGAAGACATTATACTCATATCGGATGAGGATTGTTATTTCCTCCAGGATCTCTCAGATAATAGTTAACGGAGTAGCCACCGTGTTAGGTAACGAGGTCTTGCCTTCCTCCCCCCATCCTTTCCCCCTGGCAAGATCTCCTTTCATGCTCCACCGGTAATTATTAAAATGTGATTCAACAAGATTTTGCACCCCTTTCCACGTCAAACACAGGCTTGTAAAAATATACAAGCTATGATCTTGAGAACTACCAAAGCAGGTTGTGCGACGCGCTGTAATGGTAAAATATAGTAATTGTAATGTTCTAAACTGATTTAAATGTTTCTCAGAGATGTTGGAAGCAGATGGTGATGTGGGAAGTAGATTAAAGGACTGTTTTCCTCGTCTATGTATATGAGGGTAGTTCGTGAACTGATGGGGTGTTCATTTCCCAGGGCAAAGGAGATTGTGACTTCTTTGATCTCAAGGACCAAGAGGCAAAAGGTCGAAGATGGGCCGGTACTCAGTGTTCTCTTTGTTCCACGTGGTTTGAAGGTGTGAACCTCATCATGTATAAAAGAGGTCTGTGACTGTTGGTTCATTGAATTCTGTGTCGCAGACTGCTTTGGGTGGCTGTGGCATACCGTTCCTTCTTGCAAGAATAAACGGACGAAAGCCAATTTTGATTCCGAGATTCCATTCCTCCTCAGCAGATTAACTGAGAAAATCTTCTATTACAATTTGGTGTCAGAAGTGTATGGGGTCAGGACAGTCTCAATACATTTACAAATGCGCACAAAGATTTACAAATGCGCACAAAGATTCACAAAGATTTACAAATGCGTGCACGCACGCACACACGCACACGCACACACACACACACACAACCTGAGAAAGCTCGGCTGCAGCAGCCTGTGTTGCTGGAACAGGTGGCGGGCGCGTCTGTGGATAAACAGGTCTCTGACTTGGAGCCTGCACGAAACACACAAATACACAACATTTTACAGCTCTTTCTATGATGCCAATGTAATACATTGTAAACTTACTTTCATTCATAATTATGGGTCACTCAGACATTTTTCATAGATCATAGTAAAGATTATCACAGTTGTAATACATTATAATCTTCCTATAATGCAGTATAAAAGGTCACTTTAAGTTTGTCAAGTTGGGACATTTTGTGTTTTGTTCTTTCACCCATTCATCCCTCCATCATAGCCAGTGTAAAGGAGGCAGCAAGCTTGGGCCCCGATCACACAGAGACACGTCTTAAGAGGCACTTCCGCTTCAAAAATGCCCCAAGCAAGTCAGGCAAAACAGCTGATGAGCCTGTGGAGCTTATCAGCAACCAGACAAACAAACATAAATAACGAAGAAGAATTTGCTTCAATGCTGAAATCAAGCTCTTGCATTGTTTTTGAATAAGGAGGAGGAAAAATAATATTTAGTACATCATAGAAAAATGTAGCTCATATCAATGTCTGTTCCTACCACATTTAGCGGTATAAAAACGGGAAGTCTGAAAAAGTACTAAAGCCTATCTCTTGCTTGTTTTGATTGGATGACTCAGTCATTGTAAAATTGATGAACTGTGTGCACGGTGCTTAAAAGTTGAAAATACTTGAACTTTTATGCATGTCTGAAAACCGTCAGAAAAAAGAGGATGTATTCCTGACTTCCTCTCCCCAGCAACTTTTTCCAACTCTTCCTGAGGAACCCTGAGGTGTTCCCTGGGCAGGTGAGATATGTTCTCTTACTACTGTAGTTGGATGTGGCCAGAAAATCTCCGAAGGGAGCCGCCCAGGAGGCATTCTAATGTTAAATAGACTTGTACATTTCTAGTACTTTTCTTCAGAGTACACTAAGCACTTTTTACACTACATGTCATTTACCCATTCACATCCATTGATCCAGGAGTAATGGGAGTTTAGGCGCAACAGACCTACATGGGCAACGAGCCATGTGGAATAGTGGAGACTTTAAAATAAGAGACTTTTAAATAAACTTTTCTGAGAAACAGCCCAAATGGAAACGCACTACGCTCCCCCGCTTGCAAAGAGGACATCCATTCACGGAACAAGACGAATCATTACATTTTGGGCTTTCCTTTCCAAGACTGTGAGGGCAAACATGCAGCAAGTAAACCTGAACTCTTGTTTGTTATATTTCATCATATTTACTTTGTAAACTGCCTGCAGTTTAGTCTGATATATTTCCACTCGTTCGTTGTTGGTTTTATGATGAGTAGTCACCAAAAACGATTGTTATTATCTCCGTTCTGTCTCTGTATGTTGTAATGTAAAACTTATGTTGCAAATTAATCCCGGTTTTGCCTTCAGCTGCCTAAATTAGGTAATTAGTAGTTTCCAAAAGGAAAGTTAAACCACAGCCTAATGTCTCCCCCATTAGCAACGCAATGGCTAATAGTCAGCGGTGACCTAAATAGTAACAGTTTGAGCTGAGACCACGTGGCTAGTGTACTGGAATGATGGCGGGACATTTCATCAATTTTGCCAAGCAGTAAGTCACCATAACCTGCACCTTTTGATGAGTCATTCATCACTTGTAAGACATTGAACAGGTTTACACAAAAAAGGTCAGCAGTAACCTGAGAATTAGTAATGCTATGGATATGACACCAACTTCGATATACATGCGGCATTAGAAAACAATGATTGTGCGCAATTATGAGTGACGACTATGAAGCAGATAGTCAGACAAAATGAAAGAAATACGACAACATGAACCACTTGTATAATAATAGGATGTGGCGCTACGTAGTGTTTCTATAAAACCTAGTTTAGGAACAAGGACCACGCCCCGGACACAGCTTTCCCACGATTTGTAAGGAAAACACGCAGACGCTGGCTAATGGAGAACACAGATAGCAGCACATGAGTCGTAACAGCAACATGAATGAACCGAAGGTAGAGAAACGGTTTAAAAGAGACAGCAGCAAGATGATAGGTTAACGATGTAATTGTTTTGTTGTGCTTATTGGATATAGGAGACCAGCTGATCTACATAGCTGGTGTTGTGATTGACAGCTCCGAACAATGGCAGCAAGTAAACAATGAGTGAACGTGTGTGAGAAATGATAGGTAGAGGTATGGTCTTCGGACTGAACTTGCTCACATAATGAACTACAGGTTCCCTTTAGTTCATTATGTAGCTTAGAAATATATACATACACTGCTGGTAAAAGTCTTGAGTCACTTGGTATGTTGAGGTTTTTTCTTTCCTTCAATAATGACTATTCTTGAGACAAAAAGAGTATAATTCAGATACTAAATGTATTATTTACATTTGCAATAGCTTTGGCCCCAAAAGAAGAAGACTTACTTGAAAAAAACTTGTGTATTGTCAAAGTCCCCACAATGTTACATACTGTTGGAAATATTTCCTCCCAAATACCCTCCGTTTTTGAATTTGCATTAATGACCCAAGCTTATTCTTAAAACATAAAGGTGCAATTGGGGGCCCCTGCAGTCGATTCAGTGGTGGGATTGAATAGTTTCATTACGCTGTGATTTGTTTGTCCATATTTTGTCCATCTGATATTCATTAATTCAATTCCAATACTCTGACCCTAACTTAACCTTCTATTTCTATTGTGATGTTTTAAGAATAGTTGTTAAAATTAAGCTATCTGTTCATATTTTATCTTTATACAGGCATTCTTGTGCACTTGACACAGAAACAGGAATGTATTTCTTTTGATCTTTTCCAGAACCACACACACTAATTTGTCAAAGGAACATCTTGTCTGTGCGTTCTAATTGGTGGCCACAATTTGTGTGAACCAGTAGAATTATACAGCCCTTTCCATTCAATCTAACCCAACCTTACCTACTACTAAATCCATCTCACCTAACCACATTTGACTTATTACAACCTGTTTAATCTAGGTTACCATGTATCCAAACCCCTTATTGAATTTATCTGTCTCTTTACATCTAAATATCTGATTAACCACTCAATTTACTACTCTCTTACGTAATTCCTTAGCCTTGCATTATTTGGATACTTTTGATGAGAGTTCACCTGGGTTCCATCAGCAGCTAGGACAGTGAGTCCAAACAGCATTGCAGTGATGCAAATCAACAGCTCCAGCACCAGGAAGATCACCAGTGTCCCCAGGATCCCATCAATCAACAGCTAGCCAAAGAAATCCAAGAGCATATAAAGTCAGAAAACAGGAAGAGTATGTACGATGAAACAAAGGGTTTCTTGGTGTGACAAAAACAAACAAAAAAACAAAGTGTCTATTAATTAAACATACATGTGTCATCTTCATGCACTCTACAAGACAAGATAACAAAGCCTATCTGACCAAAATATTAGTTGTAACAGTAGTCAATCACTTACTTTACACTTTTGCTCGATCAGCCCGGTGCATTTTCTGAAACAATGTTGCTGCAGTGGACAGTAAAGACAAAGAAACATAGAGTCTTCTTTTTCACAACATTAGTGTCAACTATGAATTCATGTGATTCTACTCAGGGATCATGATTGCTTTATGGATGTTACATAGCTTGGCTCCTCTGCCGGACAAAAAAAACATACACGTGGGACTCCCCACACGGCCATAAATTCAGCAACATGTATTTATACGTTGTAGTTTATATTGTTTCTGCAGCTCATTTAGTCACATCATTGGACCACATGTAACGTCCCGTCATGCAAATTAATGGCCATCATGTCATATCTTCATGCTGCTGCAGCTCCCTCCACCACCTTCCCACCTACCTATGCTTTCCTTGATTTGACTAAGGATTGAATGCTCATTGATGTGATTATTAATTAATTAATTACTTAAAAGTTATATATATATATATATATATATATATTATAATGTAATTCTTTTTTCACAAATACACTCCATGTAATATAATGGTCATTGAGCAGGTCCTGTCTTCTGTCTGTGCTCCTGCTGTTGGCTGGCCAGCTTGACAAGCGCTCCTTAATGCTCTTTGACCAATCACATCTCACCTCTGTCTTTCTCTATGTGCGTTTACATGATGGTATTAATTTGAATCTTGCTTTAGTCGGACTATGCTCTCTTTCGGGGCAACTGCTGTTATTCTAATATACATGGCAGTGTATATTAGGATCGCTATTAGGAGATTAGGAGCGCTAGCTGGCTACAACAGGGAGCTAGCGGAGACACCCACCGAAGGGAGTATCCCGACTTTTACGTTTGTTTGTTTCTGCCGGCCGGCTCCCGGCAGTGACAACTCAACTTCCGGGTCACGACCTGGGAGGGAGGGCGTCGGGATCTTGAGCATGCGCAAAGACGCATAGTCTAGCCGCGATGTCGCATAGCCGCGATGTCCGAATTCTCAACCGAGTCAGATCGAGTTATCCAGGGGTGTTAATCGGATCGTAGTCGGACCGCAATTATTCGAACAAAGGTGTTTACATGAAAGGGATAATTTGATTTTAGTCCGATTAAGCCAGTACTTCGAATGCATGTAACCACAGTCATTGTGACGGCAGCTGGCTGCGCGCTACACGCTCCGGTACTTTAGGTGATGCTGTATGCACCTTGTCAAGTTGGTTGCGCTGCTTCAACTTGTAGAAGAACACTTTAACTTGTAAAGAAGGAGAAGAATCTGTAGCTGGAGTCTATTCCCCTAATTCAGAGGTAGCCAACACGGTGCCCGCGGGCACCTTGAGCTTCGTCAAAAAAAAAGAAGTTACCAATCGACCACGGTCGCGTTAAGGGCAAATTATACTCTTGCAACTACTACTGCGGCTGGCCACGCAGTTTGATTGACGGACTCGTTTTGGTTTATAGTTCCTGTGCGTTTTCCATACTCCAGAACAGTAGGTGGCGCAACGACCATTTAGAGTCGACCTGCACACCGACGTTCACCGATATCTCCCTCCAGGAATTCACCTCCATCTGCGTGTCCTTATACTCCGTCAGACGGGTTATATAAATTCTCAAATTTGCGGACCTCTTCAGCCAAACGTTCTTCAACGGGATCCATTGTTCGTGTTTTTGCTATGGCTTTTAAAAACAGCGGTATTATGCTATGAAACCGGAAATGCAAGACTCAGTAAGGATGTAGTTAGCGGCCAATCACAGCTTTGCGGGCTTGCGTTGCTTTGACGGATAGTCAGAAATTTGGGGTGATGCACGCAAGCACGCAAAATGGCCGATTTGACCACGCAAGGGCGGCCATGCGTGTCTTACGTGCTTGCGTCTCTGCGTAAAACCCGAGTATAAAGGGCAAATTATACTCCTGCAACTACAACTGCGGCTGGCCACGCAGTCGGATTGATGGAGTCGTTTAGGTTTATAGTTCCCGTGCGTTTTCCAGACGCCAGAACAGCAGATGGGGCATGACCGTTTAGAGTCGACCTGCACACTGTTGTTCACAGACATCTCCCTGCAGGAATTCACCGCCATCTGCGTGTCCTTGTACTCCGTCAGGCGAGTTATATAAATTCTCATATTTGCGGACCTTTTCAGCCAAACGTTCTTCAACGGGATCCATTGTTTGTGTTTCTGCTATGGCTTTTAAATACAGCGGTATTATGTTATGAAACCGGAAATGCGAGACTCAGAAAGGATGTGGTTAGCGAACCAATCACAGCCTTGCGGGCTAGCGTTGCTTTGGCGGATAGTCAGAAATTTGGGGTGAAGCACGCAAAATGGCCGATTTGACCACGCAAGGTCGGCCATGCGTGCTTGCGTCTCTGCATAAAACCCGGGTATAAATCAGCCTTAAATCAGCCTTTAAAACTCTTCTCTGTATTGCAAGCAGCGGAGTTTCGCCCAAACACGGGCGAATCTCCAACAGACACAAACAGACACACAGCACACACACAGTGGACAGAGAGAGAGGCAGAGCCGCGAAAAATATGTTGCTGCTTTTCACAATGGGATTTGCTACTTTAAGCTATCACTATTTTAAGCTATCATCGATCCGGTTAAAAGCCTATCAGTTCATGTATGTGCGGGTCAAGACAAACAACAGGCTGCAGCCTGGAGCTCCATAAACGGACGTTTCTGACTTCTGACTTCTGACTTCTCAGGGTGCAAGAGGAAATGCTGATCTGTTAACAGGCTGCACTACGCATGCGCGACTCGCTGATTCTTAGCATTTTGCCAAGATTTATGAGATCTCCGTGAGTTCTTTTCTGCTGTTGCGTCTTTCATCAGAAAACAGACCTCTGCTCATTAAGCATGAATCTACAACCCCGTTTTAAAAAGATGGAAAAGCAGCTCACTGCAGTCACTAATACTGCTACAACGTGATGCTCACATATCTGCACTCATTTTGTTTTGTTTTGCAAAAAAATAGCTTATTGTTTTACACAATATGCTATTCAGTAGTAACTAAATATTTGATATTCTCTTCCGGGTTATAACTTAATTTTCATTTTTCTAACAAAGTGATAAAACATTTTTTCCTACCATCATTGTTGTGGAAATTGTTAATAATTATTATAAGGAATAATTATCATTGATATGTGATCAGTCACTTCGCATATATTACTATAAAAAGGTGATCTGTGGAACTTTGTTGTTCACAAAGTTTGTATCAAACAAGTAGCGTTTCAGATTATTTTGTACCTCGAAGTAGGTCTGGGTTTCAAGAAGGTTAGTGAACCCTCTGTTCATGTGTTTTTACGTTTCATTTCTAATCCATAATGTTATAGTGTAAAGGTATTTTATGTGCCTCTTTGTTTCCCTTTTTTTTAACGTCTCCATTCTTCCATTGTGAACTACGTGTTTAACCTCAGATTGCAATGCATTGTGGGTAATTCCCTTAGGCAAAGTCAGCATCTAATATTGACTTACGGAAAGGGTTCATAAATGGCCCAAAATGTCTGCCAAAGAGCCCTCAATCACTCCACAATTTGACAATGGGACACCACTAAACCTCAAGGACTTTGCAGAAGTCCGTGAGTTTTGTAATTTTATTTTTTTTTTTCGTAAATTTACACAGTGAATGTTGGAAATGTGTTTTTAAATTGATTGATTCAAAGTACAACAGTATAACCGGAGAGGGGTACTTTTGTTTAGGAATATATGTCTGTCCTGCAAACATTGTTTCAGTCTTGCACCAGGCAAGACTCACGTCTTCCAAAGATAAGCAGATCACAGGCTACTTCATTTCAATAATAATATATATCATTCAGTTGTTCGCTGCGGACGTTAGTACTAATACTATAACAGAATTTGACTACATGTTCACAGCTTTGTTACAGTGGTTGCTATTCTTTTTGGCCACAGATGGTTTTATGATCATGGAAACCTTAAATCTATTGAATCTCATATAGTGCTCTGGCCTCTGTTTGCAGGTCTTCAAGACAATACCACGGCATGTAGCTCCAGTCTGCGACAGTGTTCACAGTGGTAAGAGTCCTGACGGTAGGGCAGGTGTTTGGACATCAGACCCAAAGCAGCAGTGGCAAATGCAGCACTTATGAGGTGCAGAACCAGGACACATTTCACCTGCAAATAATAACAAAAGTGCTTAATGTACAATAAGGTTTTTACTCAAAACCTAACACAAGCAGTAGAAACAGTGTTTTACAATGCCGTGTCATGACTGTATGCACTATTATGCGGCATCCTCACGTGTGCCTGTGAAAATACTTTCCTTAGCTACATTCACACTGTGCTGCCTTTACGGCATTTTTTTCTTCTTCTATTTTTCATTTGTTTAATTAATGGTTGTTTATTTCAAGACATAGTTGGCAATATGGTTTTCCTGTTCGTGTCATATTACAACGTCACTTCCAGTTTTAGCACTTATGGGGGCGGGACTTCCGGTTCGTCACTTCTGGGGCGGGACTTCCACGCCCTGTTAAATGGTGTCTGATTGTAGCACTTCCGGTTCAGCAAACATTTGGACAGTGGACCGCATGCTTTGGATTCTGCTTGAAGCATCATAGAAGCAATGTCGTAAGTGCTGTAATATATAGACTTGCAACATATATTCATATTTTTGTTACTGTGAAACGCTATGTTAAGAATGTGGACTGAATGTTTGTATTGTATGTTTGTTTGCAGTTTTCACCAACATGATTGAGGAAGAGTAACAGTAAATTCAGTGAAACTTACTACGATCTCTGTCTTCATTGACTGTGGTTTAACTCGGTGTTTAGTCCAGAGTTTTAACACACTGCACGAGAACACTACACACACCTTTACTTCCTCGATTATATGTGGTTTATTCACTTCATTCGCGCCAGAAAGGGGGCGTGGCTTACCTCCATGCCTTATCGCTGTAAAAACCGTTACCATTCCCTCAATCCACCATAGAAATAACCACTAGTTGTAAATGTTGTGTAAATTCCACAAATGTTTTTACTGCCATATGCACAGTTATTCTATACAATGAAAAGCTTATTTTGCTTGGTCCTCCTACACAGAATTACAATAAAGTTAAAAAATAAATAAATAAGGCACAAAACATAAAAGATACAAAAATTGTAAGATAATTTCGGTTCACCCAGTATTGCACAAAAATATGATAGTATTGCTATGATAGATATGATAAAATATAATAATAATATTGCTCATTGCTCATTGTATACACTATGCATTGCTACAATGTCCAAGTATGGTCATGACATGAAGTCACAGCAGCCATTCACAGATCAGTGATGTGTATGTATGTGTGTGTATCACGCTCGCAAGCGCGCGCACACGCACACACACACGTGTTCCAAAATGACACACTGCCTCATAATGTTTGAATATTCTCCTAATAAATGATCTTGGATTCTTGCCATAAAAGTAACTTTTGTCCACTTTACAGTGAATTCATGATCATTCAATTTTATGGCATCAGTATAGATTTGGGGCTGACAGACTGGGGCTGTTGTGTTTAAGGTTCCACTCTTTTGGGACCCAGTGTTTGCCTTTTTAAATTACAACAATTTTTCCTGTCCAGACTTTGTCCTTATAATAAGTAACACACTGCCTTTGCCAGTTTACCAGTTTGAAACTAGGGGTTTTGGGTGAATGGCTACTGCAGTGCCCCCGTTGCATATTTAACGTGGCACTACTTAGCTACTCACCTGGGTTTTTTGTTCTGATGCGTTTTAAATTAAAGACTATGTTCAGTCGATATTCAGATCACATTTAATCTTTTACAAACCAAAATAATAACCTCCTCAGCATAACTTAGGTGCCGGTATTCAAATCATAAAACAAAACCATAACCAATGTTTCATTAACGTTCCAGTCAAACGTGCTCCTCAAAATGTTCTAGTCTCATCAATCGTCTCATCCCATGCTCTCATAAACAGTGAAAAAACTGTTTGCCTTTCCAAAGTGAGCAACACCTGACCCTAATCTTTCTCCAAATTATATAGGGCCGACCTGCCGTAGCAGTCGGCCTTGCGCCCCCAGTGGTGGGAGGTCAACATAATCTAAAAAATGCAAAATGTACTTTACACCTTCTACTGAATGAATTTAGCTGATTGTGTGTGTAGAAAAGTGTACAAAATCTTTAAACTCACCCAAAACAGAGTAGGTTTCCTCCCACTGTGGACCAACACTGAACCAGACAAGGTCACCTGGTGGGTTATAAAACAACATACTTAGACACGGTATTTTCGAAAAACATGAAAGTCTGACACACGTGTTTATTGACACTGACTTGTATGACAACAACTAGGAAGAGGGCCACATCTCCTGTAAAGTGGACCTCATGAATCTGGAGCACAGAGGCACTTAGACAGAGAATCAAACCCCCAATAACGATCTGGATTGCCTGAGAGAGTGAGAGACAGCGAGAGAGAGGAAGCGAGAGAGAGGGAGCGAGAGAGAAGTTAGCCAAGGAGACCAGCAAAATATGGATAGAGCTCTCTACCAGTCAGCCATTTGTCATGTAAGCGCACCCCGAGAGTCTTTGGCTCCATCTTGAGGTGGGACTGTAGTTGGCCTGGGGAGAGGGTCCCTGCTGCAGGCATTGGATCTTTGTCATTAAGAGCCATCCTGCTGCTGATGGAAAAAGAAAACGTCTTTACAAAATAATTCAATCAAAGAAAAAGCATACAGCTAAAGAATGGTGAGGATTGTTAAAAGAAATTAATAGAAATATACTATGCCATATGCACAAGGACGCAAGTTGGTGTTACAATTTACCTTTAGCGACTGGCATTTAGATTAACTTAATTCTACCGATTTGTTAGTGGCTGTTAAACAGTAATACGGCAGCAAAAGGCAGAGAAGATGAAAACTGTTAGCCGATAGATGTCCAGAAGTGATAGATGCTCTTACATCTTGCTTAACAGTGGTCAAGAAAATTCCCAGGGTCGCTGTAATAAAGCCACCGTATAGTTTGAAGAATGTATTGACATATATATTTTTTTAATTTATTAACTTATGTATTCATTTGATTTAGACATATTAGGTGGGCTGTATGCATTCTTTGACACTAAATTATACTGATTCAAAATGTTCTCAAAATTACATTTAGCATCTTATTTTTCAGAAGAAACTATCCTGTATTATCTGATTGGGGAAATTATTATTTGTGGTTATCCATTCCTAGGGGCAGTGTGCTGCTGTGAAGCACTCAGGGAGCAACTGGGAGAGTCTTGCTTAAGGACACTTCCACATGCAAACTATGAGGAGACCAGGGATCGAACCATGAACTTTGCAATCACAGGACGGCCACTCTACCCATGAACCACAGCTGTGACCTCAACATGCTTTTATATTGGCCACTCTGAGAACTTCATTCACTGATTAAGACTGTGAAAAGTCACAAAGGGGACCTTGAGTTGAGATTAATTTCTCAAAAAGTTGTGTGTTCAAACATCGGGTGCAATGACAATTCCACTATATAGTTGCATGCAGTTCACTGGCTCGTCAAAAATGTGTATAAATCGATAATAAAGATTCATTCACATTTTGAGTTCTGGGATTAACGGCAACAGAGAACACTGTGACCAGATGCTCCACTGTCCTCTACTACGGCTTCAGGATACACAGAAAAAGGTGATGTTCAGACCAAAGGCGACACACTAAAGGGGAATAAACAGGCCGAAAACATTTAGAGAGACGACTCTCTCCCAAATCCAAAAACTATGATAAAACTATTATAAGTTATGTAAATTATAAAGCTTGTAACTGGTCCAAAGACAATTAATCTCATCTCTATGGTAAAGGTGGTGCATGTATTGGTGCATGTATTTGTGATGGCCGGAAGCTCCCATGATGGTTGACTTCTTTCTTGTTTTAATTTGTTGCCTTTTTGTATTTATGGAGCATGTATGATCGATGACCTTGAAACGGACTCTTTTAACCACCCAGCCAGATTTGGACCAAATGCCACTGAAAGAGGAGTTAGTAGAACATGGAAGAGAGGAAAGAGAGCCGGGATTTCAGTTTAGCTACCCCAGCTAGGACTCTAGTTCCTGGTGTAAAAATGTTTGTGTTGGGATGATGGACATTTTATCTGCCCAAAGAATGACAATAAATTACCTTAAACATTTAATTAGGAATGATGTTCTAGACGTCACTGAGAACACTACATAATAAGATGATTTGGGTATATGAAAAATAATAAACATACCACGGCATTTTTATTTTTATTATATTCACAAAATCAGGATCCTATTCATTGTGGAGCAGCTTGATGACGTCACAAGTTTGAGACTTACGTCTCATGTTTCTGGGTTCAAGCGAAAATAGCTCATGTTTCCAAATTTCCTCAGCCATGGACATAACATGGCATTTCTTAATTTAGTCTTTGTTCCCCTTTAACAGCCTTGACTCAGCAAAAAAAAAAAAAAAGACTTGTTCTCCATCTGATCGGCCTCTATCATTATTATCGGCTGAGTATTTTGTTGTATTATGACTTGATTACCTTCATTACTTGGTTGGTTGTTTATTACTAAAAAAGGATACTCACTAAAAAAAAGTGTCCTATGCAATAAAAATACAGTCCTGTATATGTATGCCATTTTAAGACTTAAGAATATTTTGATGATCATATTGTGAATCACACATATTTTGGCAGGAATACTACTTCTTGACAGCAGCAGCCTAAACACGGTGTTTTTGAACATCCATTCAAACGAAGTCTCTCCAGACAAATATAGAATTACAGTCAGTGCTTCATGGAGCCTATTTCATTAAGAACGCGAGCGTGGAGAACATTCCGGTAGTCTGCAGTCCATCTGCTGCTGACGGGACAGCAGTGGAGTTGGCCCAGCTCCAGGAACAGCCCTAGCAGGTTGAGCTGTTACGTGCAGGAGTCTGATGTATTTATTTGTACAGGCTCATACCTTCTTAGAAGACAAATGCCATTCTTTCGTCAGAATGGTTTCCACCAAATTACTACGATAACACATGAAAGCTGACGTTTCGCTTCCTCGGCGCTGTTGGCAATGACACTTCACCCGCTCCCGCGTTAACATTACCTTGTCAGAGTTTCTCCTGCGGGACAAAATGCAGTGAGCAGAGTATTTTACCTCAGCGGTGTTACAGCAGCTCACCGTCTCCTCGTATCTGCTCGGTAAACGGAGCCTCCGGTGATGTCCGTGGAGCTTGCAGCAGGGTGTGTTGTGTTGTCAGCTGGATTTCACTGCAGTGCCGATGATGCTGCGACTTCTGCGGACTTGCTGCAGTTCACGTGCACGACTGCAGACAGGCGGGCTGTGCTCCTGTTACGTAGACTTACGTACCTTCCTACGAAGTGTAGCACAGCTGGTGTTGAAATTATGCTCTAATTTTTGATACCTGGGACCGTGATCCGACACCCCCTCAGCAGCGGTGCCACAATGTTTTGAATTATGTGCGTTACAAAAAGAGGAGTCTAGGGGCATGCTGAATTACATTTTCATAACAAGTTTTAAGATAATATAATAATAATATATAATATAATAATAGCGAAATTAAGAGGCTGGATCTATGTTTAACATGGACACATTGGTTGTATGAATGACACACAGGTCGAATGTTGCCTTAGTTGCTGCAGATACCACCCACTGAAGACACAATGGTGGAAAACTATTGGATAAAGTCAACATCTTCGACTTCATAGGCTTATCGCCTAGTGATCGCCAGTGATCTATTACCAGTATACCTTTTAATTATTATAATAAACACCTACAAGTGGAGGGACAAAATGTGGTGATGTTATCCCTGCGTGGATTTCCTCGAGATACTCCAGCGCCTCCAAAGAGGATTAAATCAATTACCAGACCAAAGATATAAATACAAGAAGAAAAATTCAACTTTTAGTGACCGGAGTAACTATGACAGGGAGTAAAGTTGGAATGTCAGGTGACTTGGTAGAGTGACACAATCTGCATGAGGTGGTGGTGGTGATGGATGGCCATATCAAACAAACACAGGACTGTCACATAGGAGAGTAATCTGATGTGTCCTTATCGAACGAAAAATCAACATTACTGATTTATTTTACCATTACTTTTTTTGTACTGTACTGTATTGTAACTCCTCCTGGCAGGTCTACCCGCTAACGCCATTCAACCTCTACAGCTAATCCAGAATGCAGCAGCTCAACTGGTCTTTAACCTCCCCAAATTCATCCACACTACTTCCCCACACCCTTCACTGGTGGTACACCCAAAAAAACTCAGTCATTTTGAGTCCTGTTGAAGATGACTTAACTATTTAGGGTTAGGTTTGTGTGTAGGCTACCTGGTGCAAATTTCTGTTTTTGTCAGACTTTGAATGTTATCCTTATGAAAACGAGGACATATCTCTACAGTTCTTCACATGGTAATGGTAAATGGACTTGTACTTGTATAGCACCGTTCTAGTCTTCTAAACCATTCAAAGCGCTTTTAGACATCATTCACTGATGACTGGGAATTTCATGCAATGTCTGCTCATCAGAACAAACCAACTAATTCTCACCAACATTTACACACCTTCGGGAGCAATCTGGGGTTAAGTTCCCTGCCCAAGGACACAACAACGTGACTGAAGGAGCTGGGGATGGAACCACCGATCCTCTGATTAAAAGGCCGCTCTGACATGCCCACAGGTAAATAAAAAAATACAAACATGCAGAAACTTTAGGCGCTTCCGCGAAAATGTCTTCGTGTGAAAAGAAAAAAAGATTCTTAACCATTTATTGATATTCTGTGTGTACATTCTTTATGTAATAATCAAGGATAGAAAATGTCTTTAAATTTCAAAAGATATAAATTAGAAATTTGTGTTGGATAAATCGTAACTATATCTCACATCAAATATATATATTCTACCCGACACACAGTGATGTTCAGATTCATAAAGCAATATTTAATGCAGATGTGTTTACTGCTGAAAAAAAAACCAGACCCCTTCTCCCTAACTATAATAATATCCATCATCCAGGTTTGAATGTGAAAATTAAGTTGTTTTATACTTCAGAACATAAATAAAATCTATTTTTGCATGCACCAGTATGAACTGGTGTTGTAGTATCAGAGCTGCATCTGATAAGAGTTTAGGATGGTTTCCTCCCTTCTCATTAGAGAAATAAGGACATTGAGATGAACTTCAGGATGGGAAACCAGACTGAAAGAAAGCTCAGTAACCTCTTTATTGAAGAGCATTTAAAACCCCTGTGGCCCTTTACAACCATTTAGTTATGTTATCTGCAAAATCAGTATGTATAAAATGTGTATTAATTACCTAAGCAAATTAGATGAGTTGCATACACATCCAGGTCTGATCGACCTGTCTATTAAATGTCTGAATCTGAGATGTTTGATGAGCACGGACCAGTCTCTATTTCGTAACTGAGAAGACAATTTAAAAGGTAG